>NW_028113787.1:0-22766 GCF_964289735.1 Phaethon aethereus | reverse complement strand
CATACGTGATGAGTGATGTCAGTGTTATGCTGGTCACTAATTGTGCCATTACAACATAGAAAGTAGCTGTCTCAGACCCTGTGTGAACATGAAGACCCCAGTCAGCACCTGTCTTAAGTCGAAAACACATTTAATATATAACTCAGGCCAGAAAGCTGTTAACTGAAAAAGATTGTGTTGATGAGTGTCCTGGTTTCAGCCAGGATAGAGCTGGTTTTCTTCACAGAAGCTGGTGTGAGGCTGTGTTTTGGATTTGGGATGAGAAACTGTTGATAATGTGCTGGTGTTTTGGGTTGTTGCTGAGCAGTCAAGGACAGTCCAGCTTCTCGTGCTGGCTTGCCAGCAAGGAGGCTGGGGATGCACGGGGAGCTGGGAGGGGACACAGCCGGGACAGCTGACCCAGACTGGCCAAAGAGACATTCCTGACCATACGACATCATGCCCAGTACATAAACTGGAGTTGGCCGGGGGGTGGAAATCGCTGCTCGGGGACGGGCTGTCGATCACTGGGTGGTGAGCAATCGCTGTATTGGGCATCACTTGTTCTTGTACATTCCTTTGTTGGTATTATCATTTTTGTTCCCTTCTTTCTTTCTGTCCTATTAAACCGTGTTTATCTCAACCCACGAGGTTTTTTTCCTAAGTCTCTCCCCCGCCCCACTGTGGGAGGGGGAGTGAGTGAGTGGCTGCGTGGTGCTTAGTTGCCGGCTGGGGCTAAACCACAACAATGAGCAGTCACTACAAGCTGTGTAGTTTGATAAAGAAGAGCTTCAATGTGGGTGCAAGATCTCATTTGCCAGCTGTGGAGCACAAACCTCTTCAAAACACATCAAAAAGTCCCAAGGAGTTGATGGTCAAGCCTTTGCAAGTCCAGATCCTCACATCCTTTTTTCCCCAGTGGCATTATAAAAATTAATAATCAGCACTCACATCACACAAAATTGTGGAATGCTTTAGCCAGGCTAGTTACTAAAGTGATTAATATGATTCTTTGAGGTGCTGAGAGTCTCCCTGGAAATGTCATCAGCACTGTTGTCAGGCAGAACTAAATTAATTCTTTCTGGTGTTTTGTGTCTTGAGGCTCCATCATCTTAAGCTGCTCCTGCTGCCCAACTTAGAGCTATTCAGAATTATGCATCTTTCTGGGACTTAGAGGATATTTTGTTCATCCTTTCTAAGTATCTGCCCATCAGGAGTGAAATGATAAAAGCAGTTTGTATGAGTAAGGTTTTATGTCTGTAAGAAGATAAGAAGTGTCCTCCCAGGCTGGACCAGCAGGCAATCAAGCCCTGGATTCTTGAAGCCTCTGGCAATGGCAGAAGGAGAAGATGGGCAAGAAGGGCACATGTTCCTGGCTGTGTCTGCAGTCTGTTTCTGATTGTGTTCCCGAGCATCTTAAAGTAGTTTTAGGGGTTTTAGAGGGTAGACCCCTGCCTAGTCCCTTTAGCATCCATTTATTTACCTGTCTTCCAATGAATTTATCTAATCCTTTTTGCAGCTGGTTATAATGTTTGCCTTTGCTACAGCCTACAGCACTGAATAACAGAGGTTCACTACATACTATGAAAATGTTTTCTTTTACATGTCCGAACCTGAATTTCCACCAGTTTCAGTGAGTGCCTTCAATTCAACTATTTTGAGATTGATGAATGAATAGTACAGCATGAGCTTGTAAACTTCTATCACACTGCTCCTCAGTTTTCTCCTGTGCAAGTGGAACACTCCCATCCCTTACTGGCTCATTTTGTAAGGCAGCTGCTCCATCCATGTGGTATTTAAGTTACCAATTTCTGTACTTTATTTAGTTTAGATTTAGTTGTTACTTCACTGTAATAAGTAGTGTTATCACAGCATCATTTTTGGGAAACTAAGATACTTCTTGGGAATCCTCAATTATATTTTGAGTTTTGTTTAGCTTTATGTATTTGCAAGTTCCAAAGTAGATTTACTGTTTCTACTACTCAAAGAATTCCTGTTTCAGATTCCTGTTGGACAAAATGCCAGCCTGGTACAAATCAAACTTTGTTTGTGACTCCAAGCATTACAACTGTGCCAGCTATGAAATCGAACTCACTCCCTAGCCTTTTTTGTATGCTGGCAAGGTACAAGCCATTCTGTGTGGGATTCACTGCAGCTAACTTTAGACATCTATAGTTTAGTCGTCTAGATCTGAATTAGTCACTTTGGATTCCCTTTATAGTCACCAGAGAGAAAAAACCCTTTTAGAACATGATTCATCTGACCTATTTAGACACTTACTTAAGAATAAGATGAATCACATCCTATAACTTTTTTCTTCTCCCTTGACTACAGAGGGAATTAAAATGTTAACTTCTGCAAGTAGATTACATTGCACAGATTCTTCTCTATTTTATTTTGACACCATTTTCCAGAAAGAAGTTAGATCCATCCCATGGGTATCATGGGATGACTCACTTGTCATAGCAAACTTTTCAACTGAATTCCCATTAAACTGTAAGCTAGGTATGATATGTATCAGGTATGATACGCCTATTGAAAATAGAGCTGATTGATAGGCATCACTGTATAGCTGCTCGTAGTCAAAGACCAACTACAAAATGTTTTTCCAACTAGTGTTAATAACTATCTTTTGCTCCAGAACACAAATTTTTTATGCCGTCAGTGAGACTTCTTTCACAATTGCTTGTCTCCACTGGCCTCAGCAGCTTTGACAGAGAAGCTGATCTTCAGAAGTACATATAAGATAACTCTTGTCTTTGCCTTAGATTTTTCACTCCATGGGAGGTCATGGAATATTTTTGAAAATAGTACTAGCAAAACTCTTATTATTCTTCGAAGTTGTTCACTCATTCATATATTTACTTCACATAGGTGTTTAGTGAAGGTAATTCACTACAGTAAACTTATGGTTATATGTATATGTTGTTTCCTAGTTCTCCTTTCAGGATGAGTATCTTTGTCCAACTTAAAACTAAGTTCTAATTTGTATGGACAACACAGAAGGACATAAACAATCCAGGAGGTTCCTGGAGTGCATTGATGACAACTTCTTCCTCCAAATGATAGAGAAGACGACAAGAAGATGTGTTCTACTGGTCTTCATACGCGCTAAGAACAAGTGGTTCACTGGGAACGTGAAGATCAAAGGCAGCTTTGAGATGGTGCAGTTCAGGATCCTGAGGGCAAGGAGATGTGGAAAAACCAAGATCAGCACCCTGAACTTCAGAAGAGCAAACTTAGCCTCTTCAAAGACCTGCTCAGAAGAGTCCTGTGGGATCAGGCCCTAGAGGGAAGAGGGTCTCAAGAAAGCTGGTGAATTACCAAGGACTACCTCAAAGCTCAAGATGGTTCCATCCCAATGAACATGAAGTCAGGTAAAAATGTCAGGAGGCCTGCCTGGATGGACAAAGATCTCCTGGCCAAATTCAAACACGAAAAGAAAGCATACAGAAGTTGGAAGCAAGGCCAGGTAACCAGGTAACCTGTAAGGAATACAAAGACATTGTTCAAGCATTCAGGATGAAGTTAGGAAAGCTAAAACACAAATGGAATTAAGTCTGGCCAGGGATGTCAAAGCCAACAAGGAGGGCTGTAAGTACATAGGCGACAAAACAAAGACTAGGGAAAACATGGACTCATTGCTCAACACGGTTGGTTACACAGAACATGGCCATGGTACTGAATTCCTTCTTCACCACAGTCTTCAGAAAAGAATGGAACAGAAGAAAATAGCATAGAACAGTTGAGTTGGAAGGGACTTACAAGGATGCTTAAGTCCAACTGCCTGACCAATTCAAACATGTTATTAAGGGCATTGTCCAAACGTTTCTCAAACACTGAGAAGCATGAGGTATCAACCACCTCTCTAGGAAGCCTGTTCCAGTGTTTGACCATCCTCTTAGTAAAGAAAGGTTTCCTCAGGTCCAGTCTAAACTTCCCCTGAGGCAGCTTTGAACCGTTCCGTCACATTCTATCACTGGATACCAGGTAGAAGGGATCAGCACCTCCACCTCCCCTTTTCAGGAAGCTGTAGAGAGCAGTAAGGGTGCCCCTCAGCTGCTTTTGCTCCAAACTAGATGAACCCAGAGACTTCAGCCGCTCCACATAAGACATGCCTTCCAGCCCTTTGATCAGCTTTATTGACCTCCTCTGGATGTGTTCAAGGACCCTAACATCCTTCTGAAATGGTGGGGCCCAGAACTGCACACAGTACTCAAGGTGAGGCCACACCAATGCTAAATACAGGAGGATAATTGCCTCTTTTGACAGGCTGGTTATACTGTGTTTGATGCACCCCAGGATGCTGTTTGTCCTTTTGGCTGCCAGGGCACAATGCTGACGCATATTGACCCTGCTGTCAAGTAGCACCCCCAGATCCCTTTCTGCAGGTCCAGAAACTCCTCTCCTGATTTATACTTGTGTCCAGTAGTAAGACCAGCCTTCAGGAATCCAAGAGCCCAGAGACCAGGGGGAAAGCCTGGAGCAAAAAGGATTTACTTCAGGATCAGATTAGAGAATACTTAAGTAAACTGGACATACGTAAGTCCATGGCCCTGGATATGGCAAAGTGACTGGCCTGATACATCATAGAATCATAGGATAGTTTGGGTTGGAAGGGACCTTTAAAGATCATCTAGTCCAACCCCCCTGCAATGAACCGGGACGTCTTCAACTACATCAGGTTTTTCCGAGCCCCCTCCAACCTGACCTTGAATGTTTCCAGGGATGGGGCATCTACCACCTCTCTGGGCAACCATTTGAGGGGAGAGCAGTGGATATTTTCCACACAGACTTCAGCAAGGTTTTGATACCTCACGAACAAGCTCTTGTTGTATGGGCTGGATGAGGAGACAGTAAGGTGGATTGGAAACTGGCTGAATGATCACAATCAAAGGGTGGTGATGAGTAGCACGAAGTCTAGTTGGAGGCCACTAACTAACAGTGTAGCCCGGAGATTAATACCAAGTCCAATCTTGTTCAACGTTTTCCTTAGTGATCTGGATGACATGTCAGAGTGTACCTTTAGTAGTTTTGCCGCTGACACTAAACTGGGAAGAATAGCTGATATGTCAAAGGATTGTGCTGCCAATCCAGAGGGACCTCAGCAGGCTGGAGAAATGGACCTCATGAATTTCAAAAATGAGAAGTGTAAAGTCCTGCACCTGGGGAAGAACAACCCCAGGCACCAGTATATGCTGTGGGCTACCTAGCTGGAAAACAGCTTGGCAGAAAAGGACCTGGTGGGTGCCAAGCTGAACATGAGCCAGAAATACGCCCTTGAGGCAAAAAAGGCTAATGGTACCCTGGGCTGCATTAGACAAAGAATTAACAGCATGTTGAGGAAGATGATCCTTCCCCTCTACTCAGCACTGATGAGGCCACACCTGGAGTCTTGTGTCCAGTTTTGGGCTCCTCAGAACAAGATTGACACAGACATACTGGAGACAGTCCAACAAAATGCCACAAAGATGGTGAAGGGACTGGAGCATCTCTCCTATGAGGAAAGTCTGAGAGAGCTGGGAATGTTCAGCTTGGAGAAGAGAAGGCTCAGCAGGGGTTCTCATCACTATTTACAAATACCTGAAGGGAGGGTGCAAAGACAACGGAGCCAGTCTCTTTTCAGTGATGGCCAATGACAGGACCAGAGGCAATGGCCATAAAATGAAACACAGGAGGTTCCTTCTGAACATCAGGAAACACGTTTTTACTCTCCAGGTGACCAAGCACTGGAACAGGTTGCCCAGGGAGGTTGTGGAGTCTCCATCATTGGAGATATTCAAAAGCTATTTGGACACGGTCCTGAACAATTGTCTCTAGGTGGCTCTGCTTGAGCAGGCAGGGTTTGATCAGATGACCCCCAGAGGTCTCTTCCAACCTCAGCTATTCTATAATTCTCTGACTCTGTGAAGTAGAAGCAGAAATAAACTGGTTTTTTCCCTTCAGATTGAGAATCAGTTAATATCCAACTGTGATGAGTTTCAATGAGTTTTAAGACGAATCTTCAGAGTTAGTAGTGATATTGCAATCTGTTACTACTGGTGTCTGCAAAGTGATGCAGTGCAGTATAATTCTTGAATATTTTTCCAAACGCCAGATTTTCTCTTCACTCTTGTTATTTGGTGTTAACGTGCAGTACATTGTGTTGTTTCTGTGTACTGCAGGACAGGTCCTGATATACCTTTCTACTCAAGGCAACTTCTTTTAATACATTTTAGACTCTTCACTCTGGCAAGACAATCTAGGCACTGCCCATCCTTAGCATGCTCCAATATGCTGTGCCTTTGCTTTTCAAATTCTATTGTTTGTTAAAGGTTAAGTGTAAATTTCTTGATAATTTGTGGGATTTATTTTAATCATTACCTCATTCACAACAGATCTCTTATGTCCAAACCTTGAAGGACTTGTATCAGTCACAAGCTTTCATGGTTCTTTCACTTTCTGTAATATGTATTTTGTAAATATATTCTTCATATTTTTACATTGGGTGCCACATTTCACATTTCTGTAAAGGAAGTTTCATGGTTAGCCTCCTCTGCCTGAGCTAACTGAAAGCTGTTTAGAAAACATAAAGGGCTTCAGATCCAGCTATTGTCAGGATTAAAGCTTACTTCTGACTGCCTTCTTTACTTTCATGCATTACTTGAAGCTACTGGGTGAAGAACTGTTTAAGTTTTCTGTACTTGTCTTCACATTTCCAGAATTATAGAGCTGATGAGACTTCCATTCTTCTTTTCAGAATATCTCAGCAGATTGCTTTATTCCTGGTTATTATTGTTAAGAAATTCAGTCATATGTAGAATTGTCTTTCCCGTAATTTCAACCCAAAGACTCCCACCCTTAGGATAACCTTCGGTTCTGCACTGTGACTCATATACTCCCTGGTAGCCTAGTGCCCCTTTATCTTTATGTTACCTTTAACTATCAGTTATAGCCTCTCTTCTTTCTTTGCTAGTTCATGCCTTTTCTGTTTCTCTCTTCTTCAGGAACAAAGGCTGCAGAATCTGGCCCTTAATCTCTACTAAGGATTCCTCTCCCTTTCTCTCTCATTAAAACCAGTAATCTGAACAGAGTCTCTATAAGTAGTCTCATAATATACTTTTCCCCTTGTTCTCTCTTGTTTAATCTTTTCTCATTTCATTCCTTCCTATTATACATTTAAAAATTTATTTTGTATGACTTTAAGACTTAATTTCTTCTAATTTTGTAATGAACTAAAAGAACTTCCGCTACTGTTTCAGCTTTCCCATAAGAAGGGACGTCTTTTAAATTTATGTGTACAGCACCTAACATAATGTTTTCCTCCTCCATGTCACAATTTCTTAAATACAAAAGAAATAAAAATGTAACAATAATTTTATATTTTAAAACAATTACTATTGCATATTTCCATATTACCTTAGTATTACATTATCAGTAATTAACAGCAATCATAATTTGTTATTACAGCTGTTACAGTCTTTTCTGTAATATATTGTTCCTTAACAATTATTTTGGTAATCAGACTGGAAATTACAATACAATTGCATACAATAGTTAGTATGAAAAACTAGCTGTTAATGTACAGCCAAATTTATAGCCTATAGAGCTAAACAGACTTTTTTCCCTACCTTCACCAGAGCTGGGTCGGTTACTAAGCAGAATTAATGAATACTAATTGGTTCGCATTCCCTATGGCATCACTATACAAATTAAGTCTAAACAAAGATACAAACAGCCCCTCATCAAAGATATTAAATGTCTAATGTGTTAGCATACTCATATACAAGAATATGAAAGTTCTAAATTGTGAAATATTGTTCCTCAATAAGTTATATCGTATTTCACTGAACTGTCATTACCAGGCATATTCAAATCACTGCTAAGATTTCTCCTTCATCTTCTATCATGGTTCAATGAAATATCTCACTCATCTCTCTCTGCCTTTTTCAGAAATTTTTGCAGGTTTACTCTCATGCCAGTATCTAGACTTTCACATTCTAGCATGAATGAATTTAAGGTAATTCAATGAAACACAATGGGGTCAGGCAGAAATTACAGCTTCAGTGAAGTATTTCTTAATGCATACTGAGATTTAACTTGGATTAGTTGACGTATCATCTCTTACAGACAAAAGTAGCCTCCTTCAATTCTTTTATCAGGCTTTGAGGGACTAAACATTGCTTTACTCAGCTTCCCCATCTTTGCCAGTCAGCCAGGGCACTCAGTTATAAATAGATAGAATGAATTCTGGTGGGGAACAGCTGTCCCCAGCAATTGGAAGGTATCAGGAAAGTATGAACTGAATAGCAGCTCTGCTCACTTCACCAGGTTGTCTAACATTTCATCAGCTTCTGGTGTTTGAAATCTGTTAACAGTCAGGAGAATCTCAGCAAAGACACCAGATCTACCAACAGTTATACTGTCTGTGCTGCTTCCTTCCTGTAATTTTACTGGAAATCTGTCTTACTAAAACTAGGTTCACTTGGGCTGTTTTAACTTTTAGAAAGACCACTTCACTAGTAACCTCACTTAAAAATACAACATTATAATATGCTAGGAATTTGGCCAGGAGTTTGGTTACCTATGCAGGCTCATTGGTTTGATGATTGTCCCTTCTTCTACAAAGTTGTGACTGTAACACTTTTCATCAATTAGTTTTACAACGAAGAATTCGTCTGAACACAGTACAAGATTATCTAATATTTGGGTAAAAACCACTTTGGTGCTAGTCCCGGATAAGTCAGGATATTTTAAGAATCTTTGTTTAACAGCCACAAAAATTTTTTTAGTGGAAATTAACTTATTCCTTCATCAGGTGGGTTGGGTTCTACTCTCAGGGGAGCCATACAATTCCCTGTGAGCTCCTCCCCATGTGTCAATGAGATCTGTGAAATTTTGATGGGCTACTTTGATGTCTTATCATTCTGCCAGTTCCAAATATGCTTGTGATATCACTACAGAGAAATGCAATTTAATAACAGTATCTGTCTAATCTTATGTGTCAGTCCTGTGTGATGATGGTACTTTCTGATGTTCATGTTGACAAGATTTTCCGGTTTGGTGGAACATCTAGCTGAAAAGAGCCCAGGTACACCCACCCCTAAGGAACTTGAACGTTAACTCTAGCCGCAGGATGGCTGCTGCCACCCAGAAAATGGGGTCTCTAACGAATGGGAACTAATATACAACCACAGGTCAGATTTGACTAGGGTATAAATGGGGCCCTGCCAGGGGGCCTATTGAGTCAGTCCTCCTCGGAGCAGCAGGTCTGCAGCCACAGACTTTCCCCTTGGGTTGAGATACCACCTAAGGTAACTCCTCAAGGTTGAGAGCCCTCATCTTGTTACATGAATGATTACATATTTTGAATTATCTTCTTAAAACTTAAGAATTCTTAGGTCAGTTGTGTACTAGTAGTTCCCACCTGGCATCCTGAACCTGTAATTAACTAATGTTCGTCAGTGTTGAACTGACTTTGCTTGAAATAAATCCCATTGAAATAAAACAGCTGATTAATTTTTATTGATAAACCTGTGTGACACTGGTTTCCAGTCCTTAACAGTGTGAAAGTACTGTTATGATTTCCTTAAAAACTAGCTGATGTTCTGGGGCTTTAGCTTCAGAATGTTTTGGGTTTTTTTTTCCACTGTATCCCTTATAAAACACTTAATCTCAGAAAAGGGAAACATGGGATATAGGGCAAGAACAACAGCTACTACCAAGAAAACATGGGTTACCACAAGCTTGCACAAACTTGATAAACTCTAGCGCAGGTGCTGGATGTGTACACTTTCTCTGGTTCTGGACTTCTGGGAACACATTAATGAAGCAAAGCCTTTCACTAGAAGACTTAGACGGGACCCCCACATGCCATATCCTAGTCTTGAAATTAATGTATATTTTTCCAAGCGTTTGCTTTTTTTTTTTTTTTATACTCCCATATTGAAACTTCAGACCCTTCCTCTTCAACTTTCCTTCCCTCTTGTTTTCTCATAATAGGGGAGCTAAAAGAGTCACAGATGACTTTCAAGACCATCATTCTATTAACAGGCAGAAAACAAAGTTTATCTGTATGTCCCTGGGAATAAAAACCTCTCAGAATTTTAACAGAGTTTTCAGAGCCTTATTGATTCTCCTGCAGCCATGCAGGTAGTGTCATGTGCACTTTCCTATGTTAATTCCATATGAGAGATGGCTTATTTTGTGAATTTCTCAAATTTCTGCTTCCTAAAGTTCCCAACTTTCTTTCAGGTGAATTTACATACTGACTTCAGGCCCTTTAAGAAGTCCCACTGATTAGATATAAGTACATCTGGAATAAAGGTCTGTTGGGATTTTTAGCTCCTAGCTCATTGTGGCGGGATACTTCTGTTTGAGTGAGTTAGACATCCTCCAGGATAATATATTTTGATTGCTCTGCGTTGTTAGCCATCTGCTCCCATCCCCTGGGATCCCAGTCCACGATGGAGGTTAAAAGACAAACTGAAACCTCCAACAGATATATTGCAATAATTTGTACTCAAAATAGTAAGCAGAGAAGAAGCTGATGCATAGTATTTCAGTAAGACATACATGGACATGCACTGACTTTTCACATGGTCCGCTGACATACGATGAGTGACATAATGGCTATAATTAAAATTTTCCGACACCATTATAATAAGTTTCAGTTGTTTATGTATTTACCAAAGTTTAACCAGTAGAAAAAAAGGCAAGGAATGGACCTTAAAAATGGGAAGAAAGAGACATAGAGTAACCTGATCCATAAAAGCAAAAGTTTTAGGACTCTCACTATATGCCTGGAAATCTATATATAGATTCTATATTCCACTGTTGTCGGCAAATAAATTGGTTTGAGGGGCAAAATAAATACATTTCTCTCTAAAACTTAATTAGTATCATCCATGTGTACTGTTGCTAGTCAGACTTTTAACTGGAATAAGAGAGACTTCTGTGTGATGAAGCCATGAATCTGAAGTTTATTAATCACTTATGTAGGTAACATATCATTAGTTGGTGTCTTCTTTTTTTTTCCTAAGTCACACATTCAAAATTTTCTGAACAGTCAGCATAAGACATGCTGGATGAGATCTGTACTGTTACAGTGGAAGTCAGGTAGAACTGTTTTCAGCATGACAGTGCTGAAAAGTGGTAAAAGAGGAGATTAATTTTTTTTTTTTAACTCAGTGTATGTTTTAAACAATGGGTAGGAAATAAGACCTTAGCATATTACACTGATGAAAGCAAATAATTAAAAACTGTTTATTTGCCAAATGAGATACAGCTCTTTGAAAAAAATATGGTGTTTCATGGTGTACACAGAAAATAATTTATTAAATCTACAGAGGCAGCCAAGAATGTGGACTTCCTTTAATTCTGGGTAATTTATTTTGTATCCTCAGTGTTCACATGATACAGAATTGTGGATGTAATGTACTACAAGCTTGCCATAAACATCTGTTTTAATATGATAGTTTGGCAACATAGTTGTGTAATGCTATTTTAAGATAAGGCAATTTGTTTCTTTTATAACATCTGGTAAGGAGCTATAAGCTCTTATAGGAGCTCTGTCTTGCTTCAATTGGAGGCAGATGCAGCCTTAGAGTTGGCTGAACTTGCTCTTTATAGGTTGAATTCCTCACTTCCATGTAATGCCCAAAGGAACACACATGTTGTGTGCCTTCTTGTTCTTCCTAGTTTGGTGGTTATCCATAAAATTAATGCCTCTGACATTTAGGTAGGACAGCTCCCAGTAGATTATTCCAGTCTTTCATATGGAACTAGAGTCACTCAGTTCTATATAGAGCAGTTCTCAATACTCCCAAAAGGAGAAAGTCTTATCTCTAAATTTAACATTAATAAATTAGAACACTTTCATAAATTGTGTTATTTTGTTCGACTCTCATCAACTATGTTTAGATAAATGTACATGAATTCTGAATTTGGTCCATATTTCCTTCAAATCTGGAGATTCTGGGTTACTCTGTTGGTTGAGTTGGTCAAAAATATTTTATCAGGAAAATAAATGAGCTAACAATATGATGATAAAATGGATGTTTTCATGAAAGAGAAACTCACTTTAAAAATTGAGTTTTCATTTTAAGATAAACACTATAAAATAGCAAAATAATTATTTATTTTTATTAGGATCGTAGCAAAACTTTTTCAGTTACTACGCCTCCACTCCTTCAAAATATGGTGGAATAAATGTGAAAAATATAGTAAGGTGAAGAAAAAATTAACACATTATTTCAGAAAAAAAGCTTGCTTTTTTTTTTTTTTCTCAGATGTTCCTTATCAATTCTATTTTCTTGAATTTGCTTTCCTTTCCAATGACCTTTTGTTATGGATGTTTGTTCTTCTTCATCAATCAGACCAGGAATTAATTTATCTTACCCATTATATATTTGTTTATAAATGAGATATTAACTTCGGCAGACTTTTTTCATGACTGTCAAAGTGTTCCAAGAAAACACCATCTTTTATAAATAGTACGGTTATTACAGTTTTAGCATACTCTCTTATTTGAAGAAAGAAAAATATTTCAAAGAAATCAAAAGATTGTTATATGGGTTATATTGTTTAATTATCTAACATATAATTTAACTATTTTTTATCAGACTATCCTGGATAAAATAAAAAATTTTGAATAAGGGAAGGGCCATTTTTTCATTTGAAAAAGCACTGGTTTTTTGCTAGTGTGTTTGTAAGAGCAGATTACATGGGTCTGATATCAGATAATACACTGCTAGATAAATAAACACAAAAATAAAAGCAGCAACGATCTATCATCTTTTTATCTTCTTCATGTTCAGGAACATACAGTCTATGAAACGATGTTTCATTAGTGCTTGTTCTGCCATCAGCAATAAAACCTATGCCATATAGCAGTTTAGTAGAAGTCAGTATTTACCGAATATCTGGAATTTGGGAAGACTGTCTTTATGATACTTATTTGATGACCTAGGTCAAGGGCTAGTATATATGGAATAAGTTTTAAAATACAATTCCTTAATAAAGGAAACAGTTTTCTTCCACAGGTTTCACATCACTAGAAAAATCGGTATTTAAAACCTGCTTTCTTTTTTGAAGGCAACAGTAGCAAGTTTAAGAGGAGTTTATATATGAGTTTTAGCAAGCCAAGAATTGTAACCAAGGACTGAATAATAGCAAGCCAAAAAAAAAAAAAGTTATTTTGATGAATTGATCAAATAGAAAGACAATTTACTTCACAATCAGATCAAAATCTCTATTTGGAAAATTTGTTAGGCTATCACATGTGACAGCAGTGTGCAAGGAGAGCGAGTGAGCTCACAAATGCTACTTTTCTCCCACTTTGTGTTTTCACAAAAAAAATTTCCCAAAAACCAAAACAACAAAAAGAATATTGTGTAATATTTTTCATACGGTATGGAACAATTGAGGAAGTTTATAAATTATTCCTGTATGGGTTTCCTCAGAGGAAAACCATTCCTTTACCCAAAAAGTCAACTTGATGAGAATCACCCACTGTACAGAGCAAAGAGGTAACACAAAGCCAGTATTACTATATGGTTGACCATATTTTCTGAGACTTCCTATATCTCAGTATCTGAGATATATACCTCAAAATCTCTGGTATCTGACACTAAACATTTAAATTATAAACCAGTGAAAAGTAAAATCTTCAGGAGAGAGACTAAAAATTTTCAAATTCAGTGCTAAGAAATTCTAAATTTGTATTGTCTTACAGTGGAAAACAGATTCTTGGCTTCTCTTTGTGCTTTTAATCACTTCTACTGGAAGACTGACAAGGAAAGAAAGAAAGAGAACTGAAAGCGAGTGACAGGCTCATTAAATAGTTGCTAGAGATACTGTTTGGCTGCTTTACATTTGATTTACACTGTTGAAGTGAGCTAATCCAAAACGTAGGTGAAGTCAAGTCCCTGTTTAAAAATATACAGATTTAATTACATTACAACACAGCAGATTTTACTTAGCTTCTGTGTTGTATACCCAAAGAATGGGAAAGGAGATGATCTTTCCCTAGGATTCACATTAAACTTTGATCTGTGACCCTAATTGAAAGTGTTAATTAACTCTCTTGAAATGGTTTTTACTTGACTCAAACATCCAGAAGACCTCTAGCACACCTTAAGTGCATCATGGTAAATAAAAGGAATGACATTTCTCCTGTGGTCAAACTTTGGTACAACTGTCAAAGTATGGTCAAAAAATGGTAGGTATTAAAAGAGAAGGAAAACTGAAGAGGAAACTCTGAACTTGTTGCCCACTCTGTAAATGTGGAGTTTCATGTCCCATCCAAATATTAAATGCAAATAATTAAAAAAAAAAATTAAAGCCATTTAAGAAATTTGAATATCCTTAGCACACTGGGCATTACCATAGGCTCCTATCCCAGCCACAGAGCAATTTTTAATAAGATGTTATGCTGTGAACATAAATATGCAAATGCACTATGAAAAGCTAATGTGTATTTTTTTACATCAGCAGACGAATCATTCCACAGAGGTGGAAAAAGGGTGTGTTAGAAAGCTTCAAGTGTAGGAGTGAGACTTAGTTACACTTCAAACTCTGGACTTCTGCTGAATTTAAAAAACAAAGACTAAATTTCATTTGAAACAAGGAAAATATGTCCGGGCATGGGTGGCCCAAAGATAAAAGAATCTACTTTATATTCTACATCTGAAGAGGATGAGCTGGTCACAGAACAGATGGTTACACTGACCACATCCTGTGAAGAGATCAGCACAGTCATGTCCATTTAAAAAACAGTTTAGGCAATGAGACCTCTGCTGGAGTCAAACACCTGGGTTACAAATGACTGTTTCCACTCAGTGTTTCAGATAAAATAATGAGATGGGGTCATGATCATATTCCCCTCTTACATTGACCTGTGGAACTGAAACGGCAGTTGATAGACTTTTAGAAACAAGAAATTGCATCCTCTTTTTTCTCCCTCTTCTCAGGAAGTGCCATAAAAAGAAACAGACCCAGAGACTTCATAATGTCTCAAAGGAAAAATTCTTTTTCCCATTTACTCTTTCATGAAAATCTTCACATATATTGGCTGCAGATGACAGCAGAAAAGCTCAGGACAGAATGACTGATAGGTAGCTGCTCTAAAACCTCTGACTGAGTCAGCAAGTTGGAGATGTGGAATCTTTCCACATAACATTTTTGTGGATGTTACCCAAAAAATTATCTCATTTTTAAAAATGTGGCCATCTTCTCATTATATATTTTACTCCTGTTATTCAAGAGACAACAGAGATACTGGCTGCACTGTAAGCAAAAGAACATAATATTTCTGATATGGTGTTTTTCTAACACTAATATCATTACCACCTATAACATTGATACTATATATTTTTAAAACGGCTCCTTAGTTTGATAAACTGTTATGTTTATATTTCCTATTCATCTCCTGTGTCATTTTACATGATTTTCTGCTTATTCTTTTTTGATGACATATGTATTGTCAAATCTAGTTAGACTGCTCTTTGCTCCCCTGATGTCTGGATAGCCTATATTATAATACTTATAAGATCTATGCCATTAGCATTTTAATTTGATATTGTATATGAGTTGACCAAATATTAATTTTTACTGAACTGAAGGTTCTATTAATGTTTAAAGTTTTAAAGAATTAGACAACTGATATCTTTCCATAATATCCACAGATTTATCTTAAAACTTCTCAGTGAAGAACTCTGCCATCTTTCTATATTACTGATATAAGATAATCTACTCAGACATGATGTTCTTAAATAACAGTAAATGCAAGTTCAGGAGTTGTTTGTCTATTGGCCAAACAAATCATATAGGATAAGTAAATTAGTATCATAGAATCATAGAATGATTTAGGTTGGAAAAGACCTTTAAGATCATCAAGTCCAACTGTTAACCTAGCACTGCCAAGTCCACCACTAAACCATGTCCCTAAGCACCACTGAGATAGCAGACCAAAGGACCTCGCTAGTACACCACCCTTCAAACATAGGTGTGCTACCCCTAATCTTTTCTCTAGCGAGACTGGTTTTACCCCTTTCCTGCTTCAAATCTAGTTTAAAGGGCTTTCAATGAACCCTGCTAACTCCTGTGCAAAGATCCGTTTCCCCCTTGGAGACAGGTGTACCCCATCTGTTGCCAGCAGGCCTGGTGTCATGTAGACTGACCCATGATTGAAAAACCCAAAATTCACCAGGTTCAGAGCTAGGTATTGAACTGCTGGCTCTTCCTGTTTCTTCCCTCATCATTCCCTGCAACTGAAAGGATAGAGGAGAACACTACTTGTGCTCCTGATCCCTTAACCACTCGTCCCAAGGCCCTGAAGCCTCTCTTCATTGCCCTTGGACTTCTTGTTGGAACTTCATTGCTGCCTACCTGGAAAATCAATCAGATAACAATCTGAGGGCAGTACCAGGGTAGAAAGCTTTATCTTCATATCTTTAACCTGGGCCCCTGGGAGACAGAAGACTTCCCTAAGAAGTGGGTCTGGTCTGCATATTGGGCCTTCTGCTCCCTTCAGAAGGAAGTCTCCTGTGACAATTATCTGTCTTTTATGCTTTATGGAAGCAGTTTTGACGCAAGACATAGGCCAACTTAACCTTCCTGACACCTCCAAGTTAGATGAACTTTGTCCTTGCTATTGTTTGGTTCCTCTTGCAGATCCTCATACCTATTATGCAAGGACACCTGGGAAGGTGGAACAGTCATGGAGATGATGCACCTAGTGTGCCAGGCAGGAACTTGTTGCCATTGCCCCCTATCCCATAAGTCATCATGTTCAGCCAAGTGGAGAGAGGATAAGGAAACCTTCATATCATGTGTCCTCGCTGCCTGTTGGACCTGTGTCAGGGAAGGAAGGGTATAACTTCAGTAGTCTACCTCTGTCTTGCTCTCACTGATACTCCTCAGCCTACCCACCTCCTCCCAGAGCTCTATCACTAAGCAGAGGAGTTCCTCTACCTGGGCGCACCTCCCACAGGTGCGCTCACTGCTGCCGTCCGATACCAGCATAAGAGCAAGGCACAGCCTGCAGCCTGACACCTGGGTGGCAGCACGTCCCCACCAGAGCTCTGTCTGGGAAGCTCTGTCATTCGTGGCAGGTATAGAGCTTAGAGAGGCCATGGCTTTCTGCTGGGTGGATGCCATTGCTCCCTTGTCAAGCTGGCAGAGCTGGTGTTGAAAAGCATGATGACAGAATCATAGAATGGTTTAGGCTGGAAGGGACATTTAAAGGTCATCTAGTCCAACCCCCCTGCCATGTGCAGGGACATATTTCACCAGATCAGGTTGCTTAAAGCTTTGTCCAACCTGACTTTGAACATTTCCAACGATGGGACATCTGCAACTTCTCTGGGAAACCATTATCCCTTGTTCTGTCACTACAGACCTTGATAAAAATTCTCCTTCTCTTTTTTATAGGCCTCCTTTATATAGTGAAAGGCCGCAATTAGGATTCCTCAGAGCCTTCTCTTCTCCAGGCTGAACAACTCCAACCCTCTCAACCTTTCTTCACAGGAGAGGTGTTCCATCTCTCTGATTATTTTTGTGGACCTCCTCTGGATCCACTCCAACAGGAGCATGTCTTTCCTGTGCTGAGGGCTCCACAGCTGGATGCAGTACTCCAAAGAGGTAGCAAATCACCTCCCTCGACCTGCTGGCCATGCTTCTTTTGATGCAGACCAGGATACAATTGGCTAAAAATCTAAAACTCTGGGCTAAAATTGCACACTGCTGGCTCATGTCCTATTTTCTATCCACCAGAATCCCCAGGTTCTTCTCCACAGGACTGCTGTCAATCATTTCATGCCCCAGTCTGTATTGATATTGGGGATTGCTCTGATCCAGGTGCAGGATCTTACACTTGGCTTTGCTGATAAGATATAGCGCATCTGTATGTATTAGAAATTGTTTTTCCATTTAATGCCTTTTTAACGTGATCATACTTACTTTTGTCCATGCTGAAAAAAGTAAAAGTGTGAGTACAACAAAGATATTTCACACCTGGAACTAAACAGGGGTGGGGTTGAGTAATTTTTTGCTAGAACTTCACTTATATTACCTACATCAGTAGCCTTTTGGAAAGTCACCACCTTTTGGGTTAGAAAATGTATTTAGAATATTCCAACAAAATAAGTAAAATATACTCAGTCTTGACATATTGTTTAAATATAGTCTTTCATATTTTTCAAGTCACATTCACAGACCTCCAATGACAGACTCAGCAGTCTAAACCAATTTTTTTTTCTGGAGTTAGTGTTTACTGACAATGAGTTCAGCTTCTATATTTCTTGCCTACGGATCTTTTTCAGTTATAAAAGAAGAAATCCCAAAGTTACATTTTGTTGGATTTTGCCTTTTTTCTGTTTCAGATTGGCTCTAGTGCCAAGAAACAGAAAGTTGAAGTTTGGTCATCAAGAAGTACCTTTGTTCCTGCGGAAATTGATTTTGTTTTGACAGAGTTAAGAGATTCTGCAAATTACACTTCTGAACAGTGAACAATTGTTTGTGTACAACTTACTACTTTTTGTCTGACATTTGTTATTAAAGAAATTAATGACAATTATGACATGGGGATATCTAAGCTAAAAAAGTGAATGCATTTTCTTGCAGCCTTCTCTTTTTCAACCTGTAGTGTCATTGACAATTTTCTTCTTATGATTCTACTATTAGATAGTCTCTTCTGGTCCTTTATAACAGCAATATAAAATGAGGATAGCCATTCCTCTCACCTTTGTTGTACAGATTTCTAGTCATGCAAGAAACCTAGAATTCTAGATCTGAGATCCACCACACAACATTTCAGAAAGGTTTTGAATTTCAAAGAGATTTTCAAAGAGGTGCAGAGGTATTCATGTATAACTATCACTTACATAGGAGTTCAGTGGTATTTTGTACAAATGTACAAATTAAAAATATTCTTTTGCTTAAATTACATAATTTTAAGTAATTACTGTATCTTTTAACCAACTCAACTCCTTCTCTGTCCCATGTGTAACAACACAGATACCTCTGTGAATACGGGAAAAAAACGCCTTCTGGCCTTCTTTTCTTTCATATATGCATAATTCTCATAATAACTACTATGTTAATGAGTGCAAAAGAAAATATAGCCCTCTCTGGGTCCAAAATCGTATTTGTACTTCTATTGGTAAATTTGATATTGAACATTGATATAGAGGTGTTTCTAGGAAATAAATACTATATTTTAATGAGGAAATGTACAAAAAGGGCAGCGGAAATAAATACAAAATTCTACACTTTTTCCTCCCACTCTGACCGTCACTAAGACATGGGAACTGGACTATTGAAATAAGCTGAGTATTAAAAAGACTAATGTGTCTTTCATGTTACTGAAAGATGTAAAAAAAAAAAAACAGACAAATAGCTGAACAGTATATTTCAATGAGCTTCACTAAGTAAGTTTAATGAGCCCAGAGTTCACCATTTTGTTGAGGTTCTCTTTCAAATATCAGTTTTGATTCTGTGAATAACTATCTATTTTAATTTGCTAGAAACAAGTCAGCTCAAGAACCTGAGCACTAAGCATGGTGAGTTTTGATCATCAGTGATTTGGACTAGATGTAAAGAGATAATCTAGCAGTGGAAGTAGTATTACTGTCATTCAGCTGTCTCATCCACATCGTTCAAGATGAATATAGAGACAAAACTTGATAATTCCAGTATGTGTAAGCTGTACTTACACTTCTTGTTTCCATATTCTTATATTTCTATGTTCTTAGCTAATCTGCATGCATTTTCTAAAAGCAACTTCCTGAGAATCTGATTTAAACATTTATTTAGACAAGTGATATTCTATTTTACTTAACACATGAACAGACAAAGCAACCTCCGAAAGAGGTTGTTTCATTTTTAATGAGATATCAAGTAAAAGGAAAATTCGGTAACAGTGCTTGCATATGACTAATACTTGTCTAAGAGATATTATTGCAGGCTGTTATTCTAAATTACTTCAGATAATACCACTGACACTACTACTCAACATTGAGAGCTCAATCAACTGATAATGAAATAGTGGAATTCTTTTCATCTGATTAACACTGAGATATATCTTCCCACTTATGTTTACAAGTAACTCCCTTCTTTCTCACTGACAGGGAAATAAGCCATTACAAAGTCAAACAGCTAGCTGAAGAACATACAGGAAAGCAGTGGTGGAAGTCGGAATGGGATCATGAGCTGGCTCCACTTTGGATGCTTAGGCCATAGCAATTAATTGTGTCCTGTTGATGTCAGAGACAACTGAAAGATTCTAGGGGGACAGGTCAGTAGGAGACAACACAATTAAAAAAAGATTCATGAACCTGGATTTAGTGGTAAAGAAGATGAAGAAGTAGTTATACTTAAGCAGTAAACCATGAAGACTGAGATGTTCTTTTACTCTTGAAAAATATAATTGTCATGAAATCACCAGAATCCACAGTAACTAGGGAAGGGTAAAGGTGGCAGGAGGAGATCATGACCACTGACTCAGTTGAGGGACTATGCAAACTACCAAGCCCCCTTTTCTAGGAGCATGCACAATAATTTAAATATGTGTAAACAATAATAAGCAATGTGGTAACTACTAGTCAATGAATGTAAATTTGGGAGGATTCTCTATTGTTTTCATTAATCATGTAACCAGATAAATATGTGGTCATTCCTTTGTGTGGTCTGCTAGTTTTGTGGAATACCACCTAGCACCCATATCTGCTCAAATATGCTATGAATAAAATACCTCTACTCTTGTGTGTATATTGGCATGTTGCACACCGGCTATACGATCCCACTGCATCTGTAAAGAAGAATTCTTCATGTCTTATAGAGGCACCCCACTGAGATAACACAAGAAATGATAAATTGACTTGTCGTGTTAGAAAACAAAGTTTTGAAGCCTTCTTCAAGCCTGAAAAAAACCAAACCAAGAAAGAAAAAAAAAGGAATGCAGTTTGTTTTTATGATAGAATGATTTAACATATTGTGAAATCAAAATATTCTGGAAAGACCAGTTAAATGAATGTAAAACTTAATCAATTAGATGTCACAGGTACATCGGCATAAGTATATAAGTATGTGCTAGCTAACAACATTCCAGGAAAAAAAAAAAAAAGCATTAAAATTTATGGAAATTATTAATCAAGAAAGTTTAAAAACTTGAAAAGTTAAAAGATGAAGACCAGTGCAACAAAAATGACAGAAAAACATCTGAAACCACTATGCAAGACAGAAATGGTATTTACTTTAGATGAAATTAGCACAAAATGATATTATTTGTATTAAAGAAAATCTAAGTTATTAGGATTCAGGTTTTATTCAAAAAATACTTTGACATTATTGCTAGGAATTAAAAGCTCAGATAACAGAGCATTAAACCATAAATTGATAAAACTAATAAATATGAGCTGGGAAAGCAAGCTCTATTATTTTAATCACACAAGGCTACGTTTCATAAAGGTACTGGTTAAGAAATTAACACATATTCTTAAACTTCTGCCTTATATATAAATTTTATTAATCCCTTTAAGATTAGTAACGGAAGACATAATTTCTTAACTAAACCTGGGGTTAAACTAGGGCTTTAAACTAGGCTCGAAGCAGGAGGGTTATAATATCAGGGTCACTCATGACAAGCTGTAGGACAACGCACCTAGGTTAGAGGGACAGGGTGCTAACGAGGCCCCTCAAGCCTGTTGCAGCAGAGAAAGACCTCAAAGGAACTAAAGGATATCCCTCTAAGAGGGTGACACGGCCGACAGCCCAGCTGAAGTGCCTCTGCATCGATACATGCAACATGGGCAACAAGCAGGAGGAGGCGGAAGCCACCGTGCTGCTTGAAAGCTGTGACATGGTCACCGTTACTGAAACTTGGTGGGACAAATCCCACAACTGGCGTGTGGCTATCAATGGCTACAGGCTGTTAAGAAGGAACAGGTGGAAGGAACAGGAAGGAAGTGTGGAGGCGTTGCCCTCTATGTCAAGAAATGGATAGAATGCAAAGAGCTGTCTCTGAAGAATAGTTGCGAGCAGGTTGGAAGCTTATGGGTAAGAACCAGGGACCAAGGCAACAAAGGTGACGTTGTGATTGGTGTCTACTACAGGCCACCTGACCACGGAGCATCTGTTGATGAAACCCTCTTACTCCAGCTACAGGAGACACTGCGCTTACAGGTTCTCGTCCTGCTGAAGGACTTCAACCACCCCGACATCTGCTGGAAAAGTAGCATGATGAGGTGTAGGCAATCTGGGAGACTCCTGGAATGCGGTGAGGGTAACTTCTTAAGCCAGCCCTGCAGAGGGGATCTGATACTGGATCTGTTGATCACCAATGCATGTGAGCTAATTGGTGATGTCAAGGTTGGAGGCAGCCTGGGCTGCCACATGCACTGGTGGACTTCACAGTCCTGAGTTTTAGGAAAGCAAGTTTCCAGCTCTTCAAGGAGTTAGTCAATAAGACCCCTTAGGAGACTGCCATCAGGGACAACAGAGCAGAACAGAGCTGGCAGATCTTTGCATAGAGTGCAAGAACTCACAGTCCCCAGGTATAAGAAATCAGGAAAGGAAGGCAGGAGACCGGTGTGGCTGAGTCAAGACGTGCTGGTCAAACTAAAGAGCAAGAGAGAAATGCACAGGCAGTGGAAGCAGGGACAGGTATCATGGGATGAGTAAAGGGATACTGCTCAGTTCTGTAGGGATGGGGTCAGCAGGGCCAAGGCATGGCTGGAGATGAAGTTGGCAAGGGATGCAAAGAATAAAAAGAAGGGCTTCCACAGGTATGTCAGCCAGAAAAGGAAGGT
>NW_028113788.1:0-20259 GCF_964289735.1 Phaethon aethereus | reverse complement strand
CTAGCACCTTCCTTGGAGGAGAGAGAGTGCAACGTTTCATTTTAGCATTTTGGCGCTCACGAGCGAGACAAACTGCTTTGGCTGTTTGCAAGGCTAGGAAAGAGCAGAGCCCCAGTCTTGCTGTTTATCTGCAATGACTGCCAGGGCAAGTGAGGACCAGCAAGACAATTCCTGCCTAGCACCTTCCTTGGAGGAGAGAGAGTGCAACGTTTCATTTTAGCATTTTGGCGCTCACGAGCGAGACAAACTGCTTTGGCTGTTTGCAAGGCTAGGAAAGAGCAGAGCCCGAGTCTTGCTGTTTATCTGCAATGACTGCCAGGGCAAGTGAGGACCAGCAAGACAATTCCTGCCTAGCACCTTCCTTGGAGGAGAGAGAGTGCAACGTTTCATTTTAGCATTTTGGCGCTCAAGAGCGAGAAAAACTGCTTTGGCCTGTTTGCAAGGCTAGGAAAGAGCAGAGCCCGAGTCTTGCTGTTTATCTGCAATGACTGCCAGGGCAAGTGAGGACCAGCAAGACAATTCCTGCCTAGCACCTTCCTTGGAGGAGAGAGAGTGCAACGTTTCATTTTAGCATTTTGGCGCTCACGAGCGAGACAAACTGCTTTGGCTGTTTGCAAGGCTAGGAAAGAGCAGAGCCCGAGTCTTGCTGTTTATCTGCAATGACTGCCAGGGCAAGTGAGGACCAGCAAGACAATTCCTGCCTAGCACCTTCCTTGGAGGAGAGAGAGTGCAACGTTTCATTTTAGCATTTTGGCGCTCACGAGCGAGACAAACTGCTTTGGCTGTTTGCAAGGCTAGGAAAGAGCAGAGCCCGAGTCTTGCTGTTTATCTGCAATGACTGCCAGGGCAAGTGAGGACCAGCAAGACAATTCCTGCCTAGCACCTTCCTTGGAGGAGAGAGAGTGCAACGTTTCATTTTAGCATTTTGGCGCTCACGAGCGAGACAAACTGCTTTGGCTGTTTGCAAGGCTAGGAAAGAGCAGAGCCCGAGTCTTGCTGTTTATCTGCAATGACTGCCAGGGCAAGTGAGGACCAGCAAGACAATTCCTGCCTAGCACCTTCCTTGGAGGAGAGAGAGTGCAACGTTTCATTTTAGCATTTTGGCGCTCACGAGCGAGACAAACTGCTTTGGCTGTTTGCAAGGCTAGGAAAGAGCAGAGCCCGAGTCTTGCTGTTTATCTGCAATGACTGCCAGGGCAAGTGAGGACCAGCAAGACAATTCCTGCCTAGCACCTTCCTTGGAGGAGAGAGAGTGCAACGTTTCATTTTAGCATTTTGGCGCTCACGAGCGAGACAAACTGCTTTGGCTGTTTGCAAGGCTAGGAAAGAGCAGAGCCCGAGTCTTGCTGTTTATCTGCAATGACTGCCAGGGCAAGTGAGGACCAGCAAGACAATTCCTGCCTAGCACCTTCCTTGGAGGAGAGAGAGTGCAACGTTTCATTTTAGCATTTTGGCGCTCACGAGCGAGACAAACTGCTTTGGCTGTTTGCAAGGCTAGGAAAGAGCAGAGCCCGAGTCTTGCTGTTTATCTGCAATGACTGCCAGGGCAAGTGAGGACCAGCAAGACAATTCCTGCCTAGCACCTTCCTTGGAGGAGAGAGAGTGCAACGTTTCATTTTAGCATTTTGGCGCTCACGAGCGAGACAAACTGCTTTGGCTGTTTGCAAGGCTAGGAAAGAGCAGAGCCCGAGTCTTGCTGTTTATCTGCAATGACTGCCAGGGCAAGTGAGGACCAGCAAGACAATTCCTGCCTAGCACCTTCCTTGGAGGAGAGAGAGTGCAACGTTTCATTTTAGCATTTTGGCGCTCACGAGCGAGACAAACTGCTTTGGCTGTTTGCAAGGCTAGGAAAGAGCAGAGCCCGAGTCTTGCTGTTTATCTGCAATGACTGCCAGGGCAAGTGAGGACCAGCAAGACAATTCCTGCCTAGCACCTTCCTTGGAGGAGAGAGAGTGCAACGTTTCATTTTAGCATTTTGGCGCTCACGAGCGAGACAAACTGCTTTGGCTGTTTGCAAGGCTAGGAAAGAGCAGAGCCCGAGTCTTGCTGTTTATCTGCAATGACTGCCAGGGCAAGTGAGGACCAGCAAGACAATTCCTGCCTAGCACCTTCCTTGGAGGAGAGAGAGTGCAACGTTTCATTTTAGCATTTTGGCGCTCACGAGCGAGACAAACTGCTTTGGCTGTTTGCAAGGCTAGGAAAGAGCAGAGCCCGAGTCTTGCTGTTTATCTGCAATGACTGCCAGGGCAAGTGAGGACCAGCAAGACAATTCCTGCCTAGCACCTTCCTTGGAGGAGAGAGAGTGCAACGTTTCATTTTAGCATTTTGGCGCTCACGAGCGAGACAAACTGCTTTGGCTGTTTGCAAGGCTAGGAAAGAGCAGAGCCCGAGTCTTGCTGTTTATCTGCAATGACTGCCAGGGCAAGTGAGGACCAGCAAGACAATTCCTGCCTAGCACCTTCCTTGGAGGAGAGAGAGTGCAACGTTTCATTTTAGCATTTTGGCGCTCACGAGCGAGACAAACTGCTTTGGCTGTTTGCAAGGCTAGGAAAGAGCAGAGCCCGAGTCTTGCTGTTTATCTGCAATGACTGCCAGGGCAAGTGAGGACCAGCAAGACAATTCCTGCCTAGCACCTTCCTTGGAGGAGAGAGAGTGCAACGTTTCATTTTAGCATTTTGGCGCTCACGAGCGAGACAAACAGAGTGGCCTGTTTGCAAGGCTAGGAAAGAGCAGAGCCCGAGTCTTGCTGTTTATCTGCAATGACTGCCAGGGCAAGTGAGGACCAGCAAGACAATTCCTGCCTAGCACCTTCCTTGGAGGAGAGAGAGTGCAACGTTTCATTTTAGCATTTTGGCGCTCACGAGCGAGACAAACTGCTTTGGCTGTTTGCAAGGCTAGGAAAGAGCAGAGCCCGAGTCTTGCTGTTTATCTGCAATGACTGCCAGGGCAAGTGAGGACCAGCAAGACAATTCCTGCCTAGCACCTTCCTTGGAGGAGAGAGAGTGCAACGTTTCATTTTAGCATTTTGGCGCTCACGAGCGAGACAAACTGCTTTGGCTGTTTGCAAGGCTAGGAAAGAGCAGAGCCCGAGTCTTGCTGTTTATCTGCAATGACTGCCAGGGCAAGTGAGGACCAGCAAGACAATTCCTGCCTAGCACCTTCCTTGGAGGAGAGAGAGTGCAACGTTTCATTTTAGCATTTTGGCGCTCACGAGCGAGACAAACTGCTTTGGCTGTTTGCAAGGCTAGGAAAGAGCAGAGCCCGAGTCTTGCTGTTTATCTGCAATGACTGCCAGGGCAAGTGAGGACCAGCAAGACAATTCCTGCCTAGCACCTTCCTTGGAGGAGAGAGAGTGCAACGTTTCATTTTAGCATTTTGGCGCTCACGAGCGAGACAAACTGCTTTGGCTGTTTGCAAGGCTAGGAAAGAGCAGAGCCCGAGTCTTGCTGTTTATCTGCAATGACTGCCAGGGCAAGTGAGGACCCGCAAGACAATTCCTGCCTAGCACCTTCCTTGGAGGAGAGAGAGTGCAACGTTTCATTTTAGCATTTTGGCGCTCACGAGCGAGACAAACTGCTTTGGCTGTTTGCAAGGCTAGGAAAGAGCAGAGCCCGAGTCTTGCTGTTTATCTGCAATGACTGCCAGGGCAAGTGAGGACCAGCAAGACAATTCCTGCCTAGCACCTTCCTTGGAGGAGAGAGAGTGCAACGTTTCATTTTAGCATTTTGGCGCTCACGAGCGAGACAAACTGCTTTGGCTGTTTGCAAGGCTAGGAAAGAGCAGAGCCCGAGTCTTGCTGTTTATCTGCAATGACTGCCAGGGCAAGTGAGGACCAGCAAGACAATTCCTGCCTAGCACCTTCCTTGGAGGAGAGAGAGTGCAACGTTTCATTTTAGCATTTTGGCGCTCACGAGCGAGACAAACTGCTTTGGCTGTTTGCAAGGCTAGGAAAGAGCAGAGCCCCGAGTCTTGCTGTTTATCTGCAATGACTGCCAGGGCAAGTGAGGACCAGCAAGACAATTCCTGCCTAGCACCTTCCTTGGAGGAGAGAGAGTGCAACGTTTCATTTTAGCATTTTGGCGCTCACGAGCGAGACAAACTGCTTTGGCTGTTTGCAAGGCTAGGAAAGAGCAGAGCCCGAGTCTTGCTGTTTATCTGCAATGACTGCCAGGGCAAGTGAGGACCAGCAAGACAATTCCTGCCTAGCACCTTCCTTGGAGGAGAGAGAGTGCAACGTTTCATTTTAGCATTTTGGCGCTCACGAGCGAGACAAACTGCTTTGGCTGTTTGCAAGGCTAGGAAAGAGCAGAGCCCGAGTCTTGCTGTTTATCTGCAATGACTGCCAGGGCAAGTGAGGACCAGCAAGACAATTCCTGCCTAGCACCTTCCTTGGAGGAGAGAGAGTGCAACGTTTCATTTTAGCATTTTGGCGCTCACGAGCGAGACAAACTGCTTTGGCTGTTTGCAAGGCTAGGAAAGAGCAGAGCCCGAGTCTTGCTGTTTATCTGCAATGACTGCCAGGGCAAGTGAGGACCAGCAAGACAATTCCTGCCTAGCACCTTCCTTGGAGGAGAGAGAGTGCAACGTTTCATTTTAGCATTTTGGCGCTCACGAGGGAGACAAACTGCTTTGGCTGTTTGCAAGGCTAGGAAAGAGCAGAGCCCCAGTCTTGCTGTTTATCTGCAATGACTGCCAGGGCAAGTGAGGACCAGCAAGACAATTCCTGCCTAGCACCTTCCTTGGAGGAGAGAGAGGGCAACGTTTCATTTTAGCATTTTGGCGCTCACGAGCGAGACAAACTGCTTTGGCTGTTTGCAAGGCTAGGAAAGAGCAGAGCCCGAGTCTTGCTGTTTATCTGCAATGACTGCCAGGGCAAGTGAGGACCAGCAAGACAATTCCTGCCTAGCACCTTCCTTGGAGGAGAGAGAGTGCAACGTTTCATTTTGCTTTTTGGAGAGCGAGAGTGAGAAAAAGCAGAGTGCCTGTTTGCAAGGCTAGGAAAGAGCAGAGCCCGAGTCTTGCTGTTTATCTGCAATGACTGCCAGGGCAAGTGAGGACCAGCAAGACAATTCCTGCCTAGCACCTTCCTTGGAGGAGAGAGAGTGCAACGTTTCATTTTAGCATTTTGGCGCTCACGAGCGAGACAAACTGCTTTGGCTGTTTGCAAGGCTAGGAAAGAGCAGAGCCCCAGTCTTGCTGTTTATCTGCAATGACTGCCAGGGCAAGTGAGGACCAGCAAGACAATTCCTGCCTAGCACCTTCCTTGGAGGAGAGAGAGTGCAACGTTTCATTTTAGCATTTTGGCGCTCACGAGCGAGACAAACTGCTTTGGCTGTTTGCAAGGCTAGGAAAGAGCAGAGCCCGAGTCTTGCTGTTTATCTGCAATGACTGCCAGGGCAAGTGAGGACCAGCAAGACAATTCCTGCCTAGCACCTTCCTTGGAGGAGAGAGAGTGCAACGTTTCATTTTAGCATTTTGGCGCTCACGAGCGAGACAAACTGCTTTGGCTGTTTGCAAGGCTAGGAAAGAGCAGAGCCCGAGTCTTACTGTTTATCTGCAATGACTGCCAGGGCAAGTGAGGACCAGCAAGACAATTCCTGCCTAGCACCTTCCTTGGAGGAGAGAGAGTGCAACGTTTCATTTTAGCATTTTGGCGCTCACGAGCGAGACAAACTGCTTTGGCTGTTTGCAAGGCTAGGAAAGAGCAGAGCCCGAGTCTTGCTGTTTATCTGCAATGACTGCCAGGGCAAGTGAGGACCAGCAAGACAATTCCTGCCTAGCACCTTCCTTGGAGGAGAGAGAGTGCAACGTTTCATTTTAGCATTTTGGCGCTCACGAGGGAGACAAACTGCTTTGGCTGTTTGCAAGGCTAGGAAAGAGCAGAGCCCCAGTCTTGCTGTTTATCTGCAATGACTGCCAGGGCAAGTGAGGACCAGCAAGACAATTCCTGCCTAGCACCTTCCTTGGAGGAGAGAGAGGGCAACGTTTCATTTTAGCATTTTGGCGCTCACGAGCGAGACAAACTGCTTTGGCTGTTTGCAAGGCTAGGAAAGAGCAGAGCCCGAGTCTTGCTGTTTATCTGCAATGACTGCCAGGGCAAGTGAGGACCAGCAAGACAATTCCTGCCTAGCACCTTCCTTGGAGGAGAGAGAGTGCAACGTTTCATTTTAGCATTTTGGCGCTCACGAGCGAGACAAACTGCTTTGGCTGTTTGCAAGGCTAGGAAAGAGCAGAGCCCCAGTCTTGCTGTTTATCTGCAATGACTGCCAGGGCAAGTGAGGACCAGCAAGACAATTCCTCCCTAGCTCCTTCCTTGGAGGAGAGAGAGTGCAACGTTTCATTTTAGCATTTTGGCGCTCACGAGCGAGACAAACTGCTTTGGCTGTTTGCAAGGCTAGGAAAGAGCAGAGCCCGAGTCTTGCTGTTTATCTGCAATGACTGCCAGGGCAAGTGAGGACCAGCAAGACAATTCCTGCCTAGCACCTTCCTTGGAGGAGAGAGAGTGCAACGTTTCATTTTAGCATTTTGGCGCTCACGAGCGAGACAAACTGCTTTGGCTGTTTGCAAGGCTAGGAAAGAGCAGAGCCCGAGTCTTGCTGTTTATCTGCAATGACTGCCAGGGCAAGTGAGGACCAGCAAGACAATTCCTGCCTAGCACCTTCCTTGGAGGAGAGAGAGTGCAACGTTTCATTTTAGCATTTTGGCGCTCACGAGCGAGACAAACTGCTTTGGCTGTTTGCAAGGCTAGGAAAGAGCAGAGCCCGAGTCTTGCTGTTTATCTGCAATGACTGCCAGGGCAAGTGAGGACCCGCAAGACAATTCCTGCCTAGCACCTTCCTTGGAGGAGAGAGAGTGCAACGTTTCATTTTAGCATTTTGGCGCTCACGAGCGAGACAAACTCCTTTGGCTGTTTGCAAGGCTAGGAAAGAGCAGAGCCCGAGTCTTGCTGTTTATCTGCAATGACTGCCAGGGCAAGTGAGGACCAGCAAGACAATTCCTGCCTAGCACCTTCCTTGGAGGAGAGAGAGTGCAACGTTTCATTTTAGCATTTTGGCGCTCACGAGCGAGACAAACTGCTTTGGCTGTTTGCAAGGCTAGGAAAGAGCAGAGCCCCAGTCTTGCTGTTTATCTGCAATGACTGCCAGGGCAAGTGAGGACCAGCAAGACAATTCCTGCCTAGCACCTTCCTTGGAGGAGAGAGAGTGCAACGTTTCATTTTAGCATTTTGGCGCTCACGAGCGAGACAAACTGCTTTGGCTGTTTGCAAGGCTAGGAAAGAGCAGAGCCCCAGTCTTGCTGTTTATCTGCAATGACTGCCAGGGCAAGTGAGGACCAGCAAGACAATTCCTGCCTAGCACCTTCCTTGGAGGAGAGAGAGTGCAACGTTTCATTTTAGCATTTTGGCGCTCACGAGCGAGACAAACTGCTTTGGCTGTTTGCAAGGCTAGGAAAGAGCAGAGCCCGAGTCTTGCTGTTTATCTGCAATGACTGCCAGGGCAAGTGAGGACCAGCAAGACAATTCCTGCCTAGCACCTTCCTTGGAGGAGAGAGAGTGCAACGTTTCATTTTAGCATTTTGGCGCTCACGAGCGAGACAAACTGCTTTGGCTGTTTGCAAGGCTAGGAAAGAGCAGAGCCCGAGTCTTGCTGTTTATCTGCAATGACTGCCAGGGCAAGTGAGGACCAGCAAGACAATTCCTGCCTAGCACCTTCCTTGGAGGAGAGAGAGGGCAACGTTTCATTTTAGCATTTTGGCGCTCACGAGCGAGACAAACTGCTTTGCCTGTTTGCAAGGCTAGGTAAGAGCAGAGCCCGAGTCTTGCTGTTTATCTGCAATGACTGCCAGGGCAAGTGAGGACCAGCAAGACAATTCCTGCCTAGCACCTTCCTTGGAGGAGAGAGAGTGCAACGTTTCATTTTGCTTTTTGGAGAGCGAGAGTGAGAAAAAGCAGAGTGCCTGTTTGCAAGGCTAGGAAAGAGCAGAGCCCGAGTCTTGCTGTTTATCTGCAATGACTGCCAGGGCAAGTGAGGACCAGCAAGACAATTCCTCCCTAGCACCTTCCTTGGAGGAGAGAGAGTGCAACGTTTCATTTTAGCATTTTGGCGCTCACGAGCGAGACAAACTGCTTTGGCTGTTTGCAAGGCTAGGAAAGAGCAGAGCCCCAGTCTTGCTGTTTATCTGCAATGACTGCCAGGGCAAGTGAGGACCAGCAAGACAATTCCTGCCTAGCACCTTCCTTGGAGGAGAGAGAGTGCAACGTTTCATTTTAGCATTTTGGCGCTCACGAGCGAGACAAACTGCTTTGGCTGTTTGCAAGGCTAGGAAAGAGCAGAGCCCGAGTCTTGCTGTTTATCTGCAATGACTGCCAGGGCAAGTGAGGACCAGCAAGACAATTCCTGCCTAGCACCTTCCTTGGAGGAGAGAGAGTGCAACGTTTCATTTTAGCATTTTGGCGCTCACGAGCGAGACAAACTGCTTTGGCTGTTTGCAAGGCTAGGAAAGAGCAGAGCCCGAGTCTTGCTGTTTATCTGCAATGACTGCCAGGGCAAGTGAGGACCAGCAAGACAATTCCTGCCTAGCACCTTCCTTGGAGGAGAGAGAGGGCAACGTTTCATTTTAGCATTTTGGCGCTCACGAGCGAGACAAACTGCTTTGGCTGTTTGCAAGGCTAGGAAAGAGCAGAGCCCGAGTCTTGCTGTTTATCTGCAATGACTGCCAGGGCAAGTGAGGACCAGCAAGACAATTCCTGCCTAGCACCTTCCTTGGAGGAGAGAGAGTGCAACGTTTCATTTTAGCATTTTGGCGCTCACGAGCGAGACAAACTGCTTTGGCTGTTTGCAAGGCTAGGAAAGAGCAGAGCCCGAGTCTTGCTGTTTATCTGCAATGACTGCCAGGGCAAGTGAGGACCAGCAAGACAATTCCTGCCTAGCACCTTCCTTGGAGGAGAGAGAGTGCAACGTTTCATTTTAGCATTTTGGCGCTCACGAGGGAGACAAACTGCTTTGGCTGTTTGCAAGGCTAGGAAAGAGCAGAGCCCCAGTCTTGCTGTTTATCTGCAATGACTGCCAGGGCAAGTGAGGACCAGCAAGACAATTCCTGCCTAGCACCTTCCTTGGAGGAGAGAGAGTGCAACGTTTCATTTTAGCATTTTGGCGCTCACGAGCGAGACAAACTGCTTTGGCTGTTTGCAAGGCTAGGAAAGAGCAGAGCCCGAGTCTTGCTGTTTATCTGCAATGACTGCCAGGGCAAGTGAGAACCAGCAAGACAATTCCTGCCTAGCACCTTCCTTGGAGGAGAGAGAGTGCAACGTTTCATTTTAGCATTTTGGCGCTCACGAGCGAGACAAACTGCTTTGGCTGTTTGCAAGGCTAGGAAAGAGCAGAGCCCGAGTCTTGCTGTTTATCTGCAATGACTGCCAGGGCAAGTGAGGACCAGCAAGACAATTCCTGCCTAGCACCTTCCTTGGAGGAGAGAGAGGGCAACGTTTCATTTTAGCATTTTGGCGCTCACGAGCGAGACAAACTGCTTTGCCTGTTTGCAAGGCTAGGTAAGAGCAGAGCCCGAGTCTTGCTGTTTATCTGCAATGACTGCCAGGGCAAGTGAGGACCAGCAAGACAATTCCTGCCTAGCACCTTCCTTGGAGGAGAGAGAGTGCAACGTTTCATTTTGCTTTTTGGAGAGCGAGAGTGAGAAAAAGCAGAGTGCCTGTTTGCAAGGCTAGGAAAGAGCAGAGCCCGAGTCTTGCTGTTTATCTGCAATGACTGCCAGGGCAAGTGAGGACCAGCAAGACAATTCCTGCCTAGCACCTTCCTTGGAGGAGAGAGAGTGCAACGTTTCATTTTAGCATTTTGGCGCTCACGAGCGAGACAAACTGCTTTGGCTGTTTGCAAGGCTAGGAAAGAGCAGAGCCCCAGTCTTGCTGTTTATCTGCAATGACTGCCAGGGCAAGTGAGGACCAGCAAGACAATTCCTGCCTAGCACCTTCCTTGGAGGAGAGAGAGTGCAACGTTTCATTTTAGCATTTTGGCGCTCACGAGCGAGACAAACTGCTTTGGCTGTTTGCAAGGCTAGGAAAGAGCAGAGCCCGAGTCTTGCTGTTTATCTGCAATGACTGCCAGGGCAAGTGAGGACCAGCAAGACAATTCCTGCCTAGCACCTTCCTTGGAGGAGAGAGAGTGCAACGTTTCATTTTGCTTTTTGGAGAGCGAGAGTGAGAAAAAGCAGAGTGCCTGTTTGCAAGGCTAGGAAAGAGCAGAGCCCGAGTCTTGCTGTTTATCTGCAATGACTGCCAGGGCAAGTGAGGACCAGCAAGACAATTCCTGCCTAGCACCTTCCTTGGAGGAGAGAGAGTGCAACGTTTCATTTTAGCATTTTGGCGCTCACGAGCGAGACAAACTGCTTTGGCTGTTTGCAAGGCTAGGAAAGAGCAGAGCCCCAGTCTTGCTGTTTATCTGCAATGACTGCCAGGGCAAGTGAGGACCAGCAAGACAATTCCTGCCTAGCACCTTCCTTGGAGGAGAGAGAGTGCAACGTTTCATTTTAGCATTTTGGCGCTCACGAGCGAGACAAACTGCTTTGGCTGTTTGCAAGGCTAGGAAAGAGCAGAGCCCGAGTCTTGCTGTTTATCTGCAATGACTGCCAGGGCAAGTGAGGACCAGCAAGACAATTCCTGCCTAGCACCTTCCTTGGAGGAGAGAGAGTGCAACGTTTCATTTTAGCATTTTGGCGCTCACGAGCGAGACAAACTGCTTTGGCTGTTTGCAAGGCTAGGAAAGAGCAGAGCCCGAGTCTTGCTGTTTATCTGCAATGACTGCCAGGGCAAGTGAGGACCAGCAAGACAATTCCTGCCTAGCACCTTCCTTGGAGGAGAGAGAGTGCAACGTTTCATTTTAGCATTTTGGCGCTCACGAGCGAGACAAACTGCTTTGGCTGTTTGCAAGGCTAGGAAAGAGCAGAGCCCGAGTCTTGCTGTTTATCTGCAATGACTGCCAGGGCAAGTGAGGACCAGCAAGACAATTCCTGCCTAGCACCTTCCTTGGAGGAGAGAGAGTGCAACGTTTCATTTTAGCATTTTGGCGCTCACGAGCGAGACAAACTGCTTTGGCTGTTTGCAAGGCTAGGAAAGAGCAGAGCCCGAGTCTTGCTGTTTATCTGCAATGACTGCCAGGGCAAGTGAGGACCAGCAAGACAATTCCTGCCTAGCACCTTCCTTGGAGGAGAGAGAGTGCAACGTTTCATTTTAGCATTTTGGCGCTCACGAGCGAGACAAACTGCTTTGGCTGTTTGCAAGGCTAGGAAAGAGCAGAGCCCGAGTCTTGCTGTTTATCTGCAATGACTGCCAGGGCAAGTGAGGACCAGCAAGACAATTCCTGCCTAGCACCTTCCTTGGAGGAGAGAGAGTGCAACGTTTCATTTTAGCATTTTGGCGCTCACGAGCGAGACAAACTGCTTTGGCTGTTTGCAAGGCTAGGAAAGAGCAGAGCCCGAGTCTTGCTGTTTATCTGCAATGACTGCCAGGGCAAGTGAGGACCCGCAAGACAATTCCTGCCTAGCACCTTCCTTGGAGGAGAGAGAGTGCAACGTTTCATTTTAGCATTTTGGCGCTCACGAGCGAGACAAACTGCTTTGGCTGTTTGCAAGGCTAGGAAAGAGCAGAGCCCGAGTCTTGCTGTTTATCTGCAATGACTGCCAGGGCAAGTGAGGACCAGCAAGACAATTCCTGCCTAGCACCTTCCTTGGAGGAGAGAGAGTGCAACGTTTCATTTTAGCATTTTGGCGCTCACGAGCGAGACAAACTGCTTTGGCTGTTTGCAAGGCTAGGAAAGAGCAGAGCCCGAGTCTTGCTGTTTATCTGCAATGACTGCCAGGGCAAGTGAGGACCAGCAAGACCATTCCTGCCTAGCACCTTCCTTGGAGGAGAGAGAGGGCAACGTTTCATTTTAGCATTTTGGCGCTCACGAGCGAGACAAACTGCTTTGGCTGTTTCAAAGGCTAGGAAAGAGCAGAGCCCGAGTCTTGCTGTTTATCTGCAATGACTGCCAGGGCAAGTGAGGACCAGCAAGACAATTCCTGCCTAGCACCTTCCTTGGAGGAGAGAGAGTGCAACGTTTCATTTTAGCATTTTGGCGCTCACGAGCGAGACAAACTTCTTTGGCTTTTTGCAAGGGTAGGAAAGAGCAGAGCCCGAGTCTTGCTGTTTATCTGCAATGACTGCCAGGGCAAGTGAGGACCAGCAAGACAATTCCTGCCTAGCACCTTCCTTGGAGGAGAGAGAGTGCAACGTTTCATTTTAGCATTTTGGCGCTCACGAGCGAGACAAACTGCTTTGGCTGTTTGCAAGGCTAGGAAAGAGCAGAGCCCGAGTCTTCCTGTTTATCTGCAATGACTGCCAGGGCAAGTGAGGACCAGCAAGACAATTCCTGCCTAGCACCTTCCTTGGAGGAGAGAGAGTGCAACGTTTCATTTTGCTTTTTGGAGTGCGAGAGTGAGAAAAAGCAGAGTGCCTGTTTGCAAGGCTAGGAAAGAGCAGAGCCCGAGTCTTGCTGTTTATCTGCAATGACTGCCAGGGCAAGTGAGGACCAGCAAGACAATTCCTGCCTAGCACCTTCCTTGGAGGAGAGAGAGTGCAACGTTTCATTTTAGCATTTTGGCGCTCACGAGCGAGACAAACTGCTTTGGCTGTTTGCAAGGCTAGGAAAGAGCAGAGCCCGAGTCTTGCTGTTTATCTGCAATGACTGCCAGGGCAAGTGAGGACCAGCAAGACAATTCCTGCCTAGCACCTTCCTTGGAGGAGAGAGAGTGCAACGTTTCATTTTAGCATTTTGGCGCTCACGAGCGAGACAAACTGCTTTGGCTGTTTGCAAGGCTAGGAAAGAGCAGAGCCCGAGTCTTGCTGTTTATCTGCAATGACTGCCAGGGCAAGTGAGGACCAGCAAGACAATTCCTGCCTAGCACCTTCCTTGGAGGAGAGAGAGTGCAACGTTTCATTTTAGCATTTTGGCGCTCACGAGGGAGACAAACTGCTTTGGCTGTTTGCAAGGCTAGGAAAGAGCAGAGCCCGAGTCTTGCTGTTTATCTGCAATGACTGCCAGGGCAAGTGAGGACCAGCAAGACAATTCCTGCCTAGCACCTTCCTTGGAGGAGAGAGAGTGCAACGTTTCATTTTAGCATTTTGGCGCTCACGAGCGAGACAAACTGCTTTGGCTGTTTGCAAGGCTAGGAAAGAGCAGAGCCCGAGTCTTGCTGTTTATCTGCAATGACTGCCAGGGCAAGTGAGGACCAGCAAGACAATTCCTGCCTAGCACCTTCCTTGGAGGAGAGAGAGTGCAACGTTTCATTTTAGCATTTTGGCGCTCACGAGCGAGACAAACTGCTTTGGCTGTTTGCAAGGCTAGGAAAGAGCAGAGCCCGAGTCTTGCTGTTTATCTGCAATGACTGCCAGGGCAAGTGAGGACCCGCAAGACAATTCCTGCCTAGCACCTTCCTTGGAGGAGAGAGAGTGCAACGTTTCATTTTAGCATTTTGGCGCTCACGAGCGAGACAAACTGCTTTGGCTGTTTGCAAGGCTAGGAAAGAGCAGAGCCCGAGTCTTGCTGTTTATCTGCAATGACTGCCAGGGCAAGTGAGGACCAGCAAGACAATTCCTGCCTAGCACCTTCCTTGGAGGAGAGAGAGTGCAACGTTTCATTTTAGCATTTTGGCGCTCACGAGCGAGACAAACTGCTTTGGCTGTTTGCAAGGCTAGGAAAGAGCAGAGCCCCAGTCTTGCTGTTTATCTGCAATGACTGCCAGGGCAAGTGAGGACCAGCAAGACAATTCCTGCCTAGCACCTTCCTTGGAGGAGAGAGAGTGCAACGTTTCATTTTAGCATTTTGGCGCTCACGAGCGAGACAAACTGCTTTGGCTGTTTGCAAGGCTAGGAAAGAGCAGAGCCCCAGTCTTGCTGTTTATCTGCAATGACTGCCAGGGCAAGTGAGGACCAGCAAGACAATTCCTGCCTAGCACCTTCCTTGGAGGAGAGAGAGTGCAACGTTTCATTTTAGCATTTTGGCGCTCACGAGCGAGACAAACTGCTTTGGCTGTTTGCAAGGCTAGGAAAGAGCAGAGCCCGAGTCTTGCTGTTTATCTGCAATGACTGCCAGGGCAAGTGAGGACCAGCAAGACAATTCCTGCCTAGCACCTTCCTTGGAGGAGAGAGAGTGCAACATTTCATTTTAGCATTTTGGCGCTCACGAGCGAGACAAACTGCTTTGGCTGTTTGCAAGGCTAGGAAAGAGCAGAGCCCGAGTCTTGCTGTTTATCTGCAATGACTGCCAGGGCAAGTGAGGACCAGCAAGACAATTCCTGCCTAGCACCTTCCTTGGAGGAGAGAGAGGGCAACGTTTCATTTTAGCATTTTGGCGCTCACGAGCGAGACAAACTGCTTTGCCTGTTTGCAAGGCTAGGTAAGAGCAGAGCCCGAGTCTTGCTGTTTATCTGCAATGACTGCCAGGGCAAGTGAGGACCAGCAAGACAATTCCTGCCTAGCACCTTCCTTGGAGGAGAGAGAGTGCAACGTTTCATTTTGCTTTTTGGAGAGCGAGAGTGAGAAAAAGCAGAGTGCCTCTTTGCAAGGCTAGGAAAGAGCAGAGCCCGAGTCTTGCTGTTTATCTGCAATGACTGCCAGGGCAAGTGAGGACCAGCAAGACAATTCCTGCCTAGCACCTTCCTTGGAGGAGAGAGAGTGCAACGTTTCATTTTAGCATTTTGGCGCTCACGAGCGAGACAAACTGCTTTGGCTGTTTGCAAGGCTAGGAAAGAGCAGAGCCCCAGTCTTGCTGTTTATCTGCAATGACTGCCAGGGCAAGTGAGGACCAGCAAGACAATTCCTGCCTAGCACCTTCCTTGGAGGAGAGAGAGGGCAACGTTTCATTTTAGCATTTTGGCGCTCACGAGCGAGACAAACTGCTTTGGCTCTTTGCAAGGCTAGGAAAGAGCAGAGCCCGAGTCTTGCTGTTTATCTGCAATGACTGCCAGGGCAAGTGAGGACCAGCAAGACAATTCCTGCCTAGCACCTTCCTTGGAGGAGAGAGAGTGCAACGTTTCATTTTAGCATTTTGGCGCTCACGAGCGAGACAAATTGATTTGGCTGTTTGCAAGGCTAGGAAAGAGCAGAGCCCCAGTCTTGCTGTTTATCTGCAATGACTGCCAGGGCAAGTGAGGACCAGCAAGACAATTCCTGCCTAGCACCTTCCTTGGAGGAGAGAGAGGGCAACGTTTCATTTTAGCATTTTGGCGCTCACGAGCGAGACAAACTGCTTTGGCTGTTTGCAAGGCTAGGAAAGAGCAGAGCCCGAGTCTTGCTGTTTATCTGCAATGACTGCCAGGGCAAGTGAGGACCAGCAAGACAATTCCTGCCTAGCACCTTCCTTGGAGGAGAGAGAGTGCAACGTTTCATTTTAGCATTTTGGCGCTCACGAGCGAGACAAACTGCTTTGGCTGTTTGCAAGGCTAGGAAAGAGCAGAGCCCGAGTCTTGCTGTTTATCTGCAATGACTGCCAGGGCAAGTGAGGACCAGCAAGACAATTCCTGCCTAGCACCTTCCTTGGAGGAGAGAGAGTGCAACGTTTCATTTTAGCATTTTGGCGCTCACGAGGGAGACAAACTGCTTTGGCTGTTTGCAAGGCTAGGAAAGAGCAGAGCCCCAGTCTTGCTGTTTATCTGCAATGACTGCCAGGGCAAGTGAGGACCAGCAAGACAATTCCTGCCTAGCACCTTCCTTGGAGGAGAGAGAGTGCAACGTTTCATTTTAGCATTTTGGCGCTCACGAGCGAGACAAACTGCTTTGGCTGTTTGCAAGGCTAGGAAAGAGCAGAGCCCGAGTCTTGCTGTTTATCTGCAATGACTGCCAGGGCAAGTGAGGACCAGCAAGACAATTCCTGCCTAGCACCTTCCTTGGAGGAGAGAGAGTGCAACGTTTCATTTTAGCATTTTGGCGCTCACGAGCGAGACAAACTGCTTTGGCTGTTTGCAAGGCTAGGAAAGAGCAGAGCCCGAGTCTTGCTGTTTATCTGCAATGACTGCCAGGGCAAGTGAGGACCAGCAAGACAATTCCTGCCTAGCACCTTCCTTGGAGGAGAGAGAGGGCAACGTTTCATTTTAGCATTTTGGCGCTCACGAGCGAGACAAACTGCTTTGCCTGTTTGCAAGGCTAGGTAAGAGCAGAGCCCGAGTCTTGCTGTTTATCTGCAATGACTGCCAGGGCAAGTGAGGACCAGCAAGACAATTCCTGCCTAGCACCTTCCTTGGAGGAGAGAGAGTGCAACGTTTCATTTTGCTTTTTGGAGAGCGAGAGTGAGAAAAAGCAGAGTGCCTGTTTGCAAGGCTAGGAAAGAGCAGAGCCCGAGTCTTGCTGTTTATCTGCAATGACTGCCAGGGCAAGTGAGGACCAGCAAGACAATTCCTGCCTAGCACCTTCCTTGGAGGAGAGAGAGTGCAACGTTTCATTTTAGCATTTTGGCGCTCACGAGCGAGACAAACTGCTTTGGCTGTTTGCAAGGCTAGGAAAGAGCAGAGCCCCAGTCTTGCTGTTTATCTGCAATGACTGCCAGGGCAAGTGAGGACCAGCAAGACAATTCCTGCCTAGCACCTTCCTTGGAGGAGAGAGAGTGCAACGTTTCATTTTAGCATTTTGGCGCTCACGAGCGAGACAAACTGCTTTGGCTGTTTGCAAGGCTAGGAAAGAGCAGAGCCCGAGTCTTGCTGTTTATCTGCAATGACTGCCAGGGCAAGTGAGGACCAGCAAGACAATTCCTGCCTAGCACCTTCCTTGGAGGAGAGAGAGTGCAACGTTTCATTTTAGCATTTTGGCGCTCACGAGCGAGACAAACTGCTTTGGCTGTTTGCAAGGCTAGGAAAGAGCAGAGCCCGAGTCTTGCTGTTTATCTGCAATGACTGCCAGGGCAAGTGAGGACCAGCAAGACAATTCCTGCCTAGCACCTTCCTTGGAGGAGAGAGAGGGCAACGTTTCATTTTAGCATTTTGGCGCTCACGAGCGAGACAAACTGCTTTGGCTGTTTGCAAGGCTAGGAAAGAGCAGAGCCCGAGTCTTACTGTTTATCTGCAATGACTGCCAGGGCAAGTGAGGACCAGCAAGACAATTCCTGCCTAGCACCTTCCTTGGAGGAGAGAGAGTGCAACGTTTCATTTTAGCATTTTGGCGCTCACGAGCGAGACAAACTGCTTTGGCTGTTTGCAAGGCTAGGAAAGAGCAGAGCCCGAGTCTTGCTGTTTATCTGCAATGACTGCCAGGGCAAGTGAGGACCAGCAAGACAATTCCTGCCTAGCACCTTCCTTGGAGGAGAGAGAGTGCAACGTTTCATTTTAGCATTTTGGCGCTCACGAGGGAGACAAACTGCTTTGGCTGTTTGCAAGGCTAGGAAAGAGCAGAGCCCCAGTCTTGCTGTTTATCTGCAATGACTGCCAGGGCAAGTGAGGACCAGCAAGACAATTCCTGCCTAGCACCTTCCTTGGAGGAGAGAGAGGGCAACGTTTCATTTTAGCATTTTGGCGCTCACGAGCGAGACAAACTGCTTTGGCTGTTTGCAAGGCTAGGAAAGAGCAGAGCCCGAGTCTTGCTGTTTATCTGCAATGACTGCCAGGGCAAGTGAGGACCAGCAAGACAATTCCTGCCTAGCACCTTCCTTGGAGGAGAGAGAGTGCAACGTTTCATTTTGCTTTTTGGAGAGCGAGAGTGAGAAAAAGCAGAGTGCCTGTTTGCAAGGCTAGGAAAGAGCAGAGCCCGAGTCTTGCTGTTTATCTGCAATGACTGCCAGGGCAAGTGAGGACCAGCAAGACAATTCCTGCCTAGCACCTTCCTTGGAGGAGAGAGAGTGCAACGTTTCATTTTAGCATTTTGGCGCTCACGAGCGAGACAAACTGCTTTGGCTGTTTGCAAGGCTAGGAAAGAGCAGAGCCCCAGTCTTGCTGTTTATCTGCAATGACTGCCAGGGCAAGTGAGGACCAGCAAGACAATTCCTGCCTAGCACCTTCCTTGGAGGAGAGAGAGTGCAACGTTTCATTTTAGCATTTTGGCGCTCACGAGCGAGACAAACTGCTTTGGCTGTTTGCAAGGCTAGGAAAGAGCAGAGCCCGAGTCTTGCTGTTTATCTGCAATGACTGCCAGGGCAAGTGAGGACCAGCAAGACAATTCCTGCCTAGCACCTTCCTTGGAGGAGAGAGAGTGCAACGTTTCATTTTAGCATTTTGGCGCTCACGAGCGAGACAAACTGCTTTGGCTGTTTGCAAGGCTAGGAAAGAGCAGAGCCCGAGTCTTGCTGTTTATCTGCAATGACTGCCAGGGCAAGTGAGGACCAGCAAGACAATTCCTGCCTAGCACCTTCCTTGGAGGAGAGAGAGGGCAACGTTTCATTTTAGCATTTTGGCGCTCACGAGCGAGACAAACTGCTTTGGCTGTTTGCAAGGCTAGGAAAGAGCAGAGCCCGAGTCTTACTGTTTATCTGCAATGACTGCCAGGGCAAGTGAGGACCAGCAAGACAATTCCTGCCTAGCACCTTCCTTGGAGGAGAGAGAGTGCAACGTTTCATTTTAGCATTTTGGCGCTCACGAGCGAGACAAACTGCTTTGGCTGTTTGCAAGGCTAGGAAAGAGCAGAGCCCGAGTCTTGCTGTTTATCTGCAATGACTGCCAGGGCAAGTGAGGACCAGCAAGACAATTCCTGCCTAGCACCTTCCTTGGAGGAGAGAGAGTGCAACGTTTCATTTTAGCATTTTGGCGCTCACGAGGGAGACAAACTGCTTTGGCTGTTTGCAAGGCTAGGAAAGAGCAGAGCCCCAGTCTTGCTGTTTATCTGCAATGACTGCCAGGGCAAGTGAGGACCAGCAAGACAATTCCTGCCTAGCACCTTCCTTGGAGGAGAGAGAGGGCAACGTTTCATTTTAGCATTTTGGCGCTCACGAGCGAGACAAACTGCTTTGGCTGTTTGCAAGGCTAGGAAAGAGCAGAGCCCGAGTCTTGCTGTTTATCTGCAATGACTGCCAGGGCAAGTGAGGACCAGCAAGACAATTCCTGCCTAGCACCTTCCTTGGAGGAGAGAGAGTGCAACGTTTCATTTTAGCATTTTGGCGCTCACGAGCGAGACAAACTGCTTTGGCTGTTTGCAAGGCTAGGAAAGAGCAGAGCCCCAGTCTTGCTGTTTATCTGCAATGACTGCCAGGGCAAGTGAGGACCAGCAAGACAATTCCTGCCTAGCACCTTCCTTGGAGGAGAGAGAGTGCAACGTTTCATTTTAGCATTTTGGCGCTCACGAGCGAGACAAACTGCTTTGGCTGTTTGCAAGGCTAGGAAAGAGCAGAGCCCGAGTCTTGCTGTTTATCTGCAATGACTGCCAGGGCAAGTGAGGACCAGCAAGACAATTCCTGCCTAGCACCTTCCTTGGAGGAGAGAGAGTGCAACGTTTCATTTTAGCATTTTGGCGCTCACGAGCGAGACAAACTGCTTTGGCTGTTTGCAAGGCTAGGAAAGAGCAGAGCCCGAGTCTTGCTGTTTATCTGCAATGACTGCCAGGGCAAGTGAGGACCAGCAAGACAATTCCTGCCTAGCACCTTCCTTGGAGGAGAGAGAGTGCAACGTTTCATTTTAGCATTTTGGCGCTCACGAGCGAGACAAACTGCTTTGGCTGTTTGCAAGGCTAGGAAAGAGCAGAGCCCGAGTCTTGCTGTTTATCTGCAATGACTGCCAGGGCAAGTGAGGACCAGCAAGACAATTCCTGCCTAGCACCTTCCTTGGAGGAGAGAGAGTGCAACGTTTCATTTTAGCATTTTGGCGCTCACGAGCGAGACAAACTCCTTTGGCTGTTTGCAAGGCTAGGAAAGAGCAGAGCCCGAGTCTTGCTGTTTATCTGCAATGACTGCCAGGGCAAGTGAGGACCAGCAAGACAATTCCTGCCTAGCACCTTCCTTGGAGGAGAGAGAGTGCAACGTTTCATTTTAGCATTTTGGCGCTCACGAGCGAGACAAACTGCTTTGGCTGTTTGCAAGGCTAGGAAAGAGCAGAGCCCCAGTCTTGCTGTTTATCTGCAATGACTGCCAGGGCAAGTGAGGACCAGCAAGACAATTCCTGCCTAGCACCTTCCTTGGAGGAGAGAGAGTGCAACGTTTCATTTTAGCATTTTGGCGCTCACGAGCGAGACAAACTGCTTTGGCTGTTTGCAAGGCTAGGAAAGAGCAGAGCCCGAGTCTTGCTGTTTATCTGCAATGACTG
>NW_028113789.1:0-14672 GCF_964289735.1 Phaethon aethereus | reverse complement strand
GATCAGCTGAAGTTGTCTTCTCCTCCTCCAGGCAGTGTTGCTCAGATGCAGGACTGCTTCACAGGTATCCCCAAACAGCCCTGGTTATTTCCTTTGCTTCACCGTTCATTCCCTTTTCATTCTTTTCCCACCTCTCAAGTCCTGCTCTTTAACCATCCTTATCCCCACCCATGCAAAAAGCCAAGGACTTTTCACTGTTTATCCAGTGGCCCTGCATTTGCTCACTTTGAACCCTCCTTTGGTGTCTCTGAGGTGGTTACTGTGGTGCTTTCTACCTCGCATTGCAACTCAACTTAACGCCAGTACTCTTTTCTTCTCTGTAGTGTCCTGCAGCTACTTAAGTTCTGATCTTGTTAGAGGCACCACGACTCAGGATGGCCGTTGGCACGCATACTTTAAAAGCTGGACTGTTGGAGGTTCAGTCCAGAGGGACCTTGGCACACCTGGGATTTGGCCAGCAGAAACCTCAAGGTTTTGAAGGAAAAGCTCAGAAACAACTCCATGCAGCAGCATGGACAGGGACCTGACTGACTAAGGAGTGTCCTGAGGTGAAGTATCTGGGAACTGTGACAATGCCATATGAGTCAGTGGTTCTCACATTTCGAAAGGAGAGTGGAGTGTCTGGAGGAGGTCTGCCAACTTGAAGTGAAGGGCCTAAAGGATGAGCTGTGGGGAGAGTCTGAGGGAGCTGGGTGTCTGTAGCCTGCTGAAGTGGAGGCACGGGTTTACCTAGCAAGAGCCTGCACCTGCCTGGAGGGATAACGGAGCCAACCTGTTTTCTGCAGTCACCATTGATACGACAGAAGGAACAGCCACAAGCTGCCTCTTGGGAGCTTTAGGCTGAACCTCAGGAAAAATAAAATGGACTAGGAGGAGCGTTGCCATGATCTCCACCTTTGGAGCTCTTCAAGTTTCAGCGCCGCAAAGTCACGGCCAGCCTGGAGGCTGGACTAGAGACCCCCTCGCAGCAGTCTCTTTCCCAACAGGCCTGTGCCTTGCCACATGTCATATGAGAAGAGACTAAGCTGGAGGAGAGGGTCTCTACATCACAGGACAATTCAGGGTGGAAGGAGGGTCAGGAGGTCTCTGGTGTTGCACTGGCTCCAAGCAGGGCCAGCTCTGAGGTCAGACCAGCTTGCTCGCTAAATGCCAGAATCCGGAGAAAGAGTTTACACATGAACCAGGCATCTGTGCCGCCGTTACAGAAATGGAGACAAGGCCTTTGACCAGCTCCCTGAACACAGCTATTGGTACGTCATGCCCCCTGAGAACATCCATCCTCCCGGGAACATCCATCTTCTTGTCCAAAGGAGTGGGATCCTTATGCAACTATCCTGCCATATCTCCAGACCATGGGGTGCTTTACACTGTAAACAGAACTGAAGGAAAGCCTCTGACTTGGGTACTGTCAACTGAATTGCTAAAAGAGGGGAAGATGGAGGGATCTCGGAGCTTCCAGGTTCTTCCTGAAGATAGAAGGCCTCAGATATAGGAACAGAAGATAACAGTTTTGAACTAGCCTAGGCTTTAGATCATTTCACATGTGATGGCTCTGCTCCATCCTTTCAGTCATTGGCACCCAGAAACCTCATCTGCTTTTCCTTCCTCTCCTCCCAAAAGCTGATCAAGTGATGGGAAGAAAGGAAGGAGAAAGGCCCTAGGCCTCTGTGACTCACCTGGGCTCTGGCACTTGGAGGGCCACAGTGTCATCCATTGTACACCCCATAAAGAATCAAGCTGGGAAGTGACTCTTCACGTACAAGTGAACAAGGTCGATGGACAGGCAAGGCTGTGTCTGGAGACCAGTACACCTAGAGCATCGATCAAGCTGGGGCTGAAACTCAGGCCTGGTCTTCAATGGTCACCTGGGCCCATGGACAGAGGTGTGGATGGACCCCCCAGGGTCCTGAAGGCCTCTGGATGCTCTCAGGGCCCTGACACTGCCCCCATGTGATCCCACCTGCCAGTGCCCTCAATAGGCCAAGTTCTCATTCCCGCATGTGCAGGGTCTGTGCTCGGCTACTCTCCTTCCCCGCTTCTGTGCAGATCTGGGAGACCACAGTTTCATGGTGACTACAACCAAGGCTGAAACTGGTCTTCCCATCCCTGACCAACTTTTCCTCTTTTGGGAGTACAAGGTCCAGGTGAGCCTCAGACTGGGTGGCACAGTTAGAAGCTGACCCACACACAAGATCCCGCCTAACCTGTTGCATGTCCCATAGAGAACATCCACACATCTGACCTGCTCTGGTAGCAAGCAGGGCATCCTCCACTTCTCGCCTTCCCTGTTAGTCTCGCCTAAAGATGTTGTATCTCCGTCAGTCACAAAAGCTGTGGGAGCTGTCCTTTTCCGTCTTGGCTCTTGCTCCCCTAACGTCACAGCTTTGCGATGGCATGTTGTCCTCCTGCTGTCTGTGCTCCAGGCTGTGGGCTTTGGTGCACATTAGGCCTGTAGCACCTCAGATGTGGCACCAGGGCCAAGGGCAGATTTGTCACATGGACACCTGATACCAAAAGATTGGCCCTCTTTGTGTGGAAAGGCTTCACAGCCGATGTGTGCTGGAGTGGATGGCAGGAGGCAACATAATGATGAAGGAGGTTCTCACAACGAGAGCAAAAGCTGCAGTCCCCAAGACCAGACAGAAAACGGGCTTGGGCTGTGCATCCCTGGCAGGAGAGGGGTTTGCTGTCCCAGGTGACTCTTGCAGCAATGCGTGAGGCCTGTGACAGAGGTGAAGCCGATCTCCAAGAAGGACAAGCTGCTGCTGAGAAAGTCCCCGGGGGAGGACAGCCTGTCATCCAGCCACACTGTGGACATCATGCTGGGGGCTGACTGGCTAGATAGCAGCTCTGCAGAGAAGTACCTTAGGGTCCTGGAGGGCAAGCAGCTGAGCATGAGCCAGCCATGCAGCCTCGCAGCAAAGGCCAGCAGCCTCCTGGGCTGCATTAGGAAAAGCATTGCCGGCAGATGGAGGGAAGTTAACCTTCTCCTCCACTGAGCACCGGTGGGCCACATCTGGAGTGCTGTGTCCAGTGCTGGGCTCCCCAGTGCAAGAAAGTTGTTGACCTGCTAAAGCAAGGCTATCAAAGGGCCACAAAGCTGATTTAAGGGACCGCAGCATCTTCCATAGGACGGAAGGCTGAGAGGTCTGGGACCGTTAAGCCTGGAGAAAAAATTGCTCAGGAGTGTGGAGTAATAGGGCACGGACTGTGGCAGGGCTTCAGGCCAAAGACCTTTATTGTTAGCGTAGCGTGCTTTTTATACAAATACAGCCCGTTCACGCACCTAAAAGTGCTACCCGGTTGGCTATTGCTTTAAGTCCACGCGACTCTCACAGAGGCAGGATTGGTCGCCTCTGTATGTCCACGCGCTCCTTTGCTTCTTCTTAGTTGTTTACCACAGCTCCTTCTCTTCAAGGTTGAGCCCTGCAGGTGTCCGGCTGTTTACCAGCTTCTCAATGCCACAGCTCCTTCTCCTTAAGGTCGAGCCATGCAGGGTGATCCCAATATCAACCCCTTTTTGTTTATCTATAAACAAAACCTGATGGTTCATTCGCAACCCGAGGACTGTGAGGAAGATGAACCATCTGTACACTCTTCTATCGTCCTGCACCACGAACTCAGCCCAGCAGTCGGTAGGTGCCAGCTTTACGTGGGCGTCCCCACGGAGGCAACGGTGGCCTTGCCGTACACCGGCCCACTGCCCTTTGGGAAATCCCGGTATTTATACATTTGCAGAGGAACGAGTTTCGACACACGTGGCCAGCGAGTGTCAGAACACGCCTTGGTTGCCACCTTTCAACACAGAGAGCCTATGGCATACGCGCCCGCTGGCCAGACGTGCTGCACGTGCCCCAGCCACCCTGTCTGTTGGTTCGTAGGCTTTGTTCATGTGGCATATTACCGTAATCCAGGAGTCACATATCAACCATGCTCAAGCCAATAGCAGAATGTTACAAGGCAAACAAAATTGTGAATTGTGCTTTATATTCCTCCGTTACTGCATGTCTTCCCCATCCTCCCCTAACCTTGATCAACTTTCTTATCTCTTGGGCTGTTTTCTCTCACCCAGCATAGTATCTGTTTCTTACCCAGCCATCCATTTTCTGATATTCTAACTGCAGTTTTCTCACAGGCCAAAATTCCATCTGTTAACCCCTCCGTATGTATACGATAATTGGCGATAATTTCCATTTCTGCCGACAAGCTAACTATTGCTTTTTCTAGCTGAGATAAACGTCTGAGTCCCAAACAGGATTCCAATTGAAGTTTACAATGTATTACATTATATACATTAACCACTCTGCTAGACTTAGGCTTGCGGTCATACAAGGATATGTAGGACAGAAGGTTACACTTCATCACACGAATCAGATGAACATATTTCACATAGCTGTACTACTCCTCGTGATGGGAAAAGCGCCCGTACAAAGCTATGATAACCTTTATTATATCTCACCAAGGGATTTGTAGTTATAGAGTGCTTTGCCCTAAAAGCTTTCCATGTTCCTCTAATGATACCGCTAATTTCAGTCTGATTAATTATCTGTGTTATAAATGATTTAGTCCCAAACAGGATTCCAATTCAAATGTACAATTTATTAAGCGAATAGAGGCAAGCAAACAGCGCTGGGTGCGCCGGGAGTCTCCGCTCCACCAAGACGCACGCGGTACAGCTCCTGTTCCTGGTTTATATCCTGTCCGTTAATACATATTCATGAACAGGCGTGTCTTCTTTGGCGCATGCCCTCTTCTCCTTCTAGGATCTTCTCGAATCTTCCTCAGCGTGATCCTGTTCGCTAATACATATTCATGAATAGGCGTGTCTGCTAATACATGTTAATGAACAGGCGTGTCTTCTTCAGCGCATGCCCTCTTCTTCTGCTAGAGTCTTCTCGAATCTCCCTCGGCATGCCCCCAGGATGACCCCAAACCGTATGCATGCACTTTCTTTACACAATACTATGCGGTCAGTGGTCAAACTGGTTTGAGCTGATATACCAGCCAAGTAGTTTAACTTTCTCCTGTAAAATACCCCTTTTTATGGTGCAGGAGAAATCCATAAAAGTCCAGAAGCTTACACTTCATCACACGAATCAGATGAACATATTTCACAATCCCCCATCTTTTTCTTTATAGTATTGATTCGTGTTTTCGTTTCCAATTGAGTACTGCAGATATCTGCATTCCTTGTATAACCGAGTAGATTAATCTAGTAACAATTCCCCACATATCCCCAATACAACTATCCCGATTTTAGTAAGCCAATCACCACCCATAAAATCTCCCCAAAATCCTCCTAGATTGATTCCATTCCAAGTTTATCTCTCAGGAGGCCATTCGTTATACACCTGGACTCCTAGTCGCTCTCCCTAATTTATGGGTAACAGGAAAAAACTAGGTTTTATTGTTGATTACACGTACGGGCTGTACAATTAGAAAAGGTCCTCAGTTTTCCCATTTTTCTGGGGTAAACCCCAGCTGGACTTGTTCCAATATTGACTACAGTTATTTGCCGTAGTCAGAGTCAAGGAACTCACCCCAAGTAGAACTAGAAGAGGTCCGGTCAGGGCCATAGTGGTCGGCGGTCACAGCCCAAAGGGGTTGCAGCCCTTGGCAGACCCTTTTTAAGCCGCAACACCAGTTCCCCTCCGGTCTTGCCCTCTTCCTTCCTTTAAGGGGGTGCTTTCTTAGTACCCAAATTAATTGAGCACTGCTTGTGAAGGCCAGAGCTTTGCTAGATCAGTGGTTTGTCCAGACCTGAGCACTTGCCCGAGCCTGGCGATCCTCTTTATTTGCAAGGCTTTATGGCTACAGAAAACTGCCAGTTAGCCTGCAGTTCTTACAAATAAACACCACCTTCTACACCAAGGACAAATTCTAGTTCCAGCTCCTTTTTCCTGTTCTTCTTTTGCCAACAACTCCTTCCGATGATACTCGTTTGGAGTACCCATTGTTGTTTCCTATTACCCTTTCCCATTGTTTTCCAAACTTGGGGATTACTTATATTGCTCTCCATAGCTTCCCATGGCCATCGTTCACCTCGATTTGTTCCACCACAAACGTAACAATTAGTTACATTCAATGACTTAGCAATGTTTTCAGCAAGATTTACAAGTAGATTTTTAGCAACTGTGGGAATTTCATGTTTCACTCCTGTTTCTATTACAGGAGTAGCCGCAATAAAATTCCCACAGCAATTTAGTCAGATGTGACCTTCCACTCCTTCCCTGGACCTTTCACTCGTGACACATGTGTCCATCCTTTTTCAGCAGTTCTCACAGCTGTTTCTGTAGTGAATAAAACAAGGAAAGGTCCTTCCCAGAGGGGAGATAGGTTTCCTTCTTTCCATGTTTTTATCAGAATTTTATCTCCTGGTTCTAACTGATGAATTGCAAATCCTAAAGGTGGTGTTTGGGCCACCATCCCAATCTCTCTTCATTCTTTTAATCTTTTTCCAATGGTAATTATATCTTGTTGGATACTATGATCCTCAATTACATTGTTCCCCAGAGGCATTCCTTGAAAATAAGGCATGCCATAGAACATTTCATATGGCGATATTCCAGTCTCACTGTATGTTTTTGTTAAGTGCCAATGGTAAACGTTTCGTCCAGGGCATTTGTGTCTCAATCATTAATTTAGCCAATTGTTGTTTTATTGTTTGATTCATTCTTTCTACCTTCCCTGAGCTTTGTGGGTGCCACAGAGTGTGGTATTCCCACTGAATACCTAATGATTGACATAATAGTTTTATTATTTTAGAAGTAATGTGTGTGCCCTGGTCAGAATCAATGTACTGGATTATCCCATATCTAGGTATCAAATGTTCTAATAAAATTTTTACCACCATCTGTGCCGTAGCTCGTGCTACAGGGTACGCTTCTACCCACTGTGTTAAATGATCTACTATTACCAATAAATATTTTATCCTCCCTACCTTAGGCAATTCAGTGAAATCGACTTGTACTTTCTCAAAAGGTCTGTAAGCTGTTTTTCTCCCTCCCGTGGCTGCTTGTCGAAACACTGTCTTATTTACCTTTTGACAAATTAAGCAACCTTGTGTAATTTGCTTTGCTATTTCAAAAATTCCAATACAACCAAATTGTTTAAGAAAATGATCACTTAACGCTTTTGTACCCCAATGTGTTTGTGCATGCAAACGTTCTAATAATCGCCTGGTGTAGGCTTTTGGCAGCATTTCTCGCCCATCGGGCAGTGCCCATTTTCCTTGTTCTAATTTAGCTCCTATTTTCTTCAATTTTGTTTGTCCTTCTGGGGTAAACTCCTTCTCTCTTTCCTCTCGTCCTTCTTTGCTGGTGTCCTCCTTTGTTTGTATGACATTAATTTTGGCAACTTTAGTCCTCAAGGCTGCTTCCTGGGCCTCTTTAGCTGCTAAGTTATTTCCTCTAGTTCGGTAATCACCAAAAGTCCCTTTTGGTGTCCCCTCACATGTACCACTGCTATCTCCTTTGGTTCTCTTAACGCCTTTAAAATTTTTACTATTAATTCTTGATGTATTAAATTCCTCCCGTGAGTATTAATCCAACCTCTTTCTTCCCAAATTTTTCCAAAAGTGTGGACCACCCCATATGCGTATTTAGAATCTGTAAATACAGTCCCGCTTCTTCCTTTTAATAATTCCAGGGCCCTACATAGGGCATACAGCTCACAAGCCTGAGCTGACCATGATGGACTCAGAGGTCCTGATTCCACAATTTCTAAGTCCTTATTAATTATTGCATATCCCGATTTTCTCTTCCCTTCTACCACTCGGGAGGAGCCATCTATAAACAGCGCTTCTCCATTTTACAACTCAGCATCTCTTAGATCTGGTCTCACCTTAGTCTGGGTCTCAATTACCTCTAAACAGTTATGTTGTAATTCCTCTGATGGTTCTCCAAACAAAAATTGTGCTGGACTCTGAGCAGAAGTCACCCTCAGTTCTAAGTCAGGGGAGTCTATTAGTATTGCTTCATACTTTAGGGTCCGGCTGTCCGTTAACCATTTTTCCGCTTCTTGTTGTAAAACATTTCTGACATTGTGTGGGGTATACACTTTTAAAGGAGCACTAAAGGTAATCTTCCTAACTTCCTCTATTAATAATGCTGTAGCAACCAAAGCTTGGAGACAAGCAGGCCATGCTCTGCTTACTGGATCAAGTAACTTAGAACAATGCCCCATGGGTTTTTTGGATTCCTGCCCAGTCTTGAGTAAGAACTCCATATGCTGTCTGGCTTGATGTATTCACAAAGAGATAGAAAGGTTTTTCTAGATCTGGGAGGCTCAATACAGGTGCTTGTATTAATGCCCTTTTTACTTCCTCAAATCTCTGATCAACTTCAATAAACCACTTAAGTTGGTTATTAGTTAATTTTTCATATAAGAATTTTACTTTATCACTATAATTTTCAAGCCATGGTCTACAATATCCTACTAATCCCAGTATTTGCCTAATTTCCGTTTTAGTCTGTGGGGGTCTTAAGGATAGAATCCCAGATACCCTATCAGGATCTAACTTCTTCCTTCCCTTACTCAGCCAATGTCCTAAATATTTTACTTCTTGTTCTACAAACTGTAGCTTTGATCGGGACACCTTTAATCCCTTTTCCCCTCGAAAATTTAACAATTTAATGGTGGTTTTTCGGATCCCCTCTTCAGTTTCTCCTGCTACTAATGAATCGTCCACATATTGCAATAATTTTACCTCCTTAGGTATTGTGAAATCTTGTAGAATTGTTTCTAAAGTTTGTCCAAATAGATTTGGTGACTCCGTAAACCCTTGTGGTAACACAGTCCATCTTAATTGTTGTTTTTGTCCTGTTTCGGGGTCCTCCCACTCAAAGGCAAAATAATCTCTGGATGCCTCATCCAGAGGACAGGCCCAAAAAGCATCTTTCAAATCTATTACACTATACCAAGTATGTTTGGGAGATATATGACTCAATAAAGTATAAGGATTTGCCACCACAGGGAATTTAGTGATTTTTCGCTGATTTACAGCTCTTAAGTCCTGCACCATCCTGTATGACCCGTCCGGCTTTTTTACGGGAAGAATGGGCGTGTAACGAGGTGACATACATGGTTCTAGGGTTCCTTTTTCCAAAAGTCTGTCAACTACAGGTTTTAATCCTTTTCGACCCTCCATAGGTATAGGGTATAGCTTGATTCTAATTGGGCGGTGCGGATCTATTATTTGAACGCTTATGGGGTTCATTTTGTCTTTCCAGTTTCCCCTTCCTTATACCACACTGAGAGGTTAATAGCTTCTTCATCCTCTTGTGTTAAAGTGTATAATTTAATCTGCAATTTGTCCCCTTGACTCTGAATGCTCAAGTTTAACTTCAAAATCAAATCCCTTCCTAATAAATTGTATTCCGCTTCAGGGAGCAAAAGTAAATCATTAAGACAAATTTTCTTTTCTGTTTCTACTTCTACATCTTTCAATATATTTACTTTAAAAGGCTCTCCTTTTGCTCCTGCTACTGACACGTAACTCTTCCCTTTTTCTATTCCTTTTGGAAGTTTTTGAATGGTTGACTTTTCGGCCCCTGTATCCACTAAAAATAAAACTTCCTCTTTATGGGGACCAATCAATAATTTTATCAAGGGCTCTGTTGATGTTGAAGTCCCCAGAAGATAGAGCCCCCGACACCCCTAATCTTCTTTGAACATCTTCTCATCTTGTTCCCGCTGACGGCAGTTCTTCTGAACATGTCCCCTCTTGTTACAGTAGTAACAGACGGGAATTGTAAATCTTCCTCGATAAGGCTGTCCCCGGGGTGTCTGCTCTATTCTTTTTTCCCTTTTCTCTCCAGGAGTCGTCTTATTTTTCTGACTTTCCCTTACTGCTGCTACAAAAATTTTTGCTTTTGCTTTTTGTTTTTCTTCGTCCCTCCTAACATAGACTTTCTGGGCTTCTCTAAGTAACTCCTCTAATCCTCTTTCTTGCCAATCCTCCAATTTTTCTAATTTCCTTCTTATATCCCCCCAGGATTTAGCTACAAATTGTGTTCTAAGGAGTGCGGTCCCAGCCACTGTATTCGGATCAATTCCAGAATACATTGGTAGGTTTTTCCTCAACCTCTCCAACCATTCTGTTGGAGATTCGTCTTTCCCTTGTTGTTCATTAAATGCTTTAGTAATGTTTTGCCCTCGGGGAACCGCTGCCCTTATTCCCTGTATGATTAACGTTCTCAAATCCCTCATATTTTGTCTTCCTGGGGGTTGTTGATGATCCCAGTGGGGATCCACATTTGGCCATTTCTGATCTCCCGGGGGTCCTGCCTGACTCTGTCTTTCCCAAATTCTCATTCCAGCTTGTCTAATCATTCCCCTTTCCTCAACAGTGAATAGGATCCCTAAAATGGACTGTATTTCTTCCCAGGTATAAGTATTGGGGCCTAGGAATTGGTCCAATTTTTCAGCTACTCCGAGGGGATCATCTAATAGGGTCCCCATTTCTTTCTGGAAATTTCTCACGTCTGTGGTATTTAACGGGACTGCCACAAACCCCATGCCTCCCTGATTGCCTCCGAGGGGTACTTCTCGTAAGGGATATAGAGAAGCTCCCTCAGATACAGCAGTCCTACTTCTCGTACATGCAGCCGGAGGTCGATCTAATTCCGGTGCTGTTGGTGGTGGAGATAGGGGCAACGGTGGTACAGAGAGAGGTACTACGGCCACCGGAGGGGGAGCCGCCGCCGGAGATGGATTATTAGAACATGGAGGCGGTAGGTTATCCAGTGGCTCCCATTTATCATCTTTTTCCTTTTCACTTTTCCCCTCTTCTTCTTCCTCAAACTTTTCATCTGTTTTTAATGTAAGTATTGAGGCTGGAAAAGAATGTAAAGTTCTGTCCCATAATCCTGCATAATCACTTTCCTCCTGACTAAAAGGTTCCTTTGAATTAACATCTATATTTAAGGCCTGGCAGACCCAGTCTTCAAAAGATCCAAAAACGGGCCAAAAGACATGTGGTCTCAAACGTTCTTTTGGCCATTCTACCATACAATATTGAACTAATTTTTATTTACTTTTTCCTTTTCTGGGGCCCCTATCATTCCAATTTTCAATCATTATTCCTAATGGACTCTCCGGAGGTATTTCTAGTAATTCGCTCCCTTTCTTGTGGTCCTGGGGTCTCGATTTCGTCTGACCCATCTAGGAATTTTTACTGTGGCAATTCCTACAGCCCTTGGCTACCAGTAAGAGTGTCTTGCAGGGGGTTTAGGACCTATCACCCACCCACGAATCCTATAAGAATCACTTCGGTCCTTCACCGGCCAAGTCCCTCGCGGGAGATTGGAACCGCGGTTAGAAGACCTCCACAATCGCTTCGGAACGAGGTTCCGTCTCAGTCACACTCTTACACACACAGGCAACCGAATCCCACCCAACCGAACGGTATACACCTTAAATACTTACGACTCCGTCGTCTTCGTTCGGATCTTCGCGCGCAGAATTACGGGCAAAATAAACTGCTGCAGCCGGCAAGGGAGCTCATAAAAAATCAAATTCTTTGCTTGCCCCTATTCAGGTTCAGGATGGCGTTAGTCCCGACCCGACCCGATCAGGAGCCACCAAAAGGTGGGGCGCCCCTCCTAGATCAAGTCAGAATTCAGGAACCAAGACCATCCCGGACGAGCCCCCAATTGTTATAAATGATTTCGTCCCAAACACGATTCCAATTCAAATTTACAATTTATTAAGCGAATAGAGGCAAGCAAACAGCGCTGGGTGCGCCGGGAGTCTCTGCTCCACCAAGACGCACGCGGTTCAGCTCCTGTTCCTGGTTTATAACCTGTCCGTTAATACATATTCATGAACAGGCGTGTCTTCTTCGGCGCATGCCCTCTTTTCCTGCTAGAGTCTTCTCGAATCTTCCTCGGCGTGCCCCCAGGATGACCCCAAACCTTATGCATGCACTTTCTTTACACAATACTATGCGGTCAGTGGTCAAACTGGTTTGAGCTGATATACGAGCCAAGTAGTTTAACCTTCTCCTGTAAAATACCCCTTTTTATGGTGCAGGAGAAATCCATAAAAGTCCAGAAGATTGCACTTCATCACACGAATCAGATGAACATATTTCACACCTCTAAGTATGGATCTGCATGTGGCCCACAATCTAGTAATGTTTCTTGCATATGGACCACCCCTGATCATAAAAGACGTTTTAAACAATGGGTGAAGAGACCCCATTATACCATGTCATTGGAACCAGACAGGCTATGGAATTGTATAAACAAGATAAATTGTTACAATATGGATGATTATCTATGGATACCGTTTGCCTCAGACCTCCATCACGCCTTAAGAAGTATATGCCTGTGCCACAATTACAGTGCTCCAATCCCTAGCTTACAGACAGCATGTCAGATAGAATCCTCTAAACACATGGCTAGTAAATGTAGGATTCCTTCCCAACATTATAAAAAACGGATGCAAGACTCATGAGCCAGTAGTAAAGAGCACAAGTACCACTCTAATGTATCCTGCACTGCTTGAGACCGTATGGGTATGTTCTAATGAAGAGATATCAGATTACAGTCAACCCTATTGGGATGGGTTAGAATGCACTTTAGGAATTCCACAAGTTTATCTCCCATAATAGCTTTTAATCATACTCAGGAGTCATTCACTGTAGTCATTCATGAAACCAAGAGGGTACAGAACAAAGAGAAATGTATTGCCCTCCGTGTCACGGCCAAGCTATTATACAGCAGGGATGAGAGTAAGCTTAGCAATGGGATTGTTTTGGACTTCTTCGGCTGTGATAATTGAAAATTGATTATATCTAGAAAATCTACCATGGCAAGGAGAGACTCTAGCTAATTGTATGCAGCCAGCCAGCAAGGCTAAGCAACACCCAGCTTGTACCCACGAGCAGCCTCACAGATGACTTTAGAAAATCAATTAGCATTGAATATGGTACTACTAAAGGAGAACAGCGTTTGTGGATGGCTGAATAACACCTATCCTGGCAAAACCTGCTGTCAATTCCAAATGTGTCCGCTACTCTGCATCAAGCTAGAGATGAAATGCAAAAAACTGTGGACCAAACCCATGAGCTCAATGAGAAGATGAAACCAAGCAACTGGCAATGAACGAGGTGGATTTAAAATATTTTCAGTTGGCTCAGATTAAAAGTTAGTGGATGGGATCATAGTCTAACCCAGTATGTATTAATGTTTATCATAATTGTTATTGTTATTGTCCGTATTTGATTGTCACGTGTGAAATCTATGATAACTAGAGCTGTAACCATGCGTGTTAAGAGGATCCACATCTATGATCCTGAATACATCCCTTTAATACCATCCCCTATTATAAATTGCGACGAGCGAGGGAAGGCAAGCAGTCGACTCAATATGAGTGATAAGGCAAGCTTCAACTTTATTGCAAAACCTTACACATATTTATACGCTAAGTTCTACCTTATGCATACTTGTCTTACAATCATTGGCTTAGCCCTAAAGATTGCATTATCATACTCCTCCTACTTGCGGTTACTGCTACGTGGTCCGGGTTCCATCCTGTTTTTCTTATACAGTGCTGCTTCTTAGCTGTTTACCACAGCTCCTTCTCCTCAAGGCCGAGCCCTGCAGATGTCCAGCTGTTTACCAGCTTCCCAATGCCACAGCTCCCTCTTCTCAAGGCCGAGCCGTGCAGATATCTAGCTGTTTACCAGCTTCTCAATGCTGCAGCTCCTTCTCCTTAAGGTCGAGCCGTGCAGAGTGATCAAAACATCTCCCCCTTTTTGTTTTTGTATAAACAAAACCTGATGGATCATTCGCAACCCGAGGACTGTGAGAAAGATGGACCCTCTGTACATTCTTGTATCGTCCTGTGCCACGAACTCAGCCCAGCAGTCGGTAGGTGCCAGCTTTACGTGGGCGTCCCCACGGAGGCAACGGTGGCCTTGCCGTACACCGGCCCACTGCCCTTCAGGAAATCCCGGTATTACACATTTGTAGAGGAACGAGTTTCGACACACGTGGCCAGCGAGTGTCGGAACTCACCTCAGTTGTCACCTTTTAACACAGGGAGCCTATGGCGTATGCGCCCGCTGGCCAGACGTGCTGCACGCGCCACAGCCCTCCCGTCTATTGGTTCGTAGGCTTTGTTCACACGGCATTTTTTCATAAATCGGCAGTCACATATCAACTTATGCTTAAGTCAATAGCAGAATATTACAAAGCAAAACAAATCTAGCTGTACTACTTCTAGTGATATAAACTACTCCTAGTGATAGAAAAAAGGTACTTGTATAAGGGTATGAAGACCAATATTATATCTTACCAAAGCATTTGTAGTTAGAGAACACTTTGCCTCAAAAGCTTTCCACGTTCATCTCATGATACCGCAAATTTCAGTGTGATTTACCCCTACTTTTTCTTTTGACTGAGGTGGCATCCAGATTGCGATGACACCTGATAGTGTCATGATGTGTCCAACGATGACGATGGCGACTGCCGCACCCATGGCCTCACCCACTTCGAGGCACCTGCAAAGTGGGTAAAACCATGGGTAAAACCATGGGTAAAACAGCCACCACCGTCAACCTCGTCCCCTGGTTAGCAGTTGAAAAGGTCCTTTCTCCTTCCTCAAATAATTTAGCACATATAAGGCTTTATTCAAACGTTCTTAGGGTAATGTGGTAGCCTCTC